>NC_142529.1:9967116-9994616 GCF_964205215.1 Stylophora pistillata
AACCAGCTTTCCAGAGTCAGTCGTTGAAAATAGTCAGTGCTGTAGGTTAGGCATTGCGCAGAGTCCCAGTCAATGTTGTGGTTGGTAAGTCGATGGTGTTCAGCAATGTGATTGCTGACATCACCTTTCCTCGTCGCCCGTCTGTGTTCAGTCAGTCTTGTTGTGAGGTTTCTGCCAGTCTCACCGATGTAGGAGGCTTGGCAGTCGGAACAATTAATCTTATAAATCGTTCCTTGTCTGTTCCTCGGTTCGTCTTTGTCTTTAACGTTGGTTAGTAACTGACGTAGTGTGGTGATGGGTTTGTGGGCGACGCGGATATTGAAGGGTAGTAAGATGCGCGAGATGTTTTCAGACATGCCTTTTATGTACGGTATGGTTACTGTAGTCGTAGGGGTTGCGGTGTCGTTTGTTTCGGTAGTGGTAGTGGGTCGGTGAGTGTTTCGTCGGATGAAGTCGTTGTTGTAGTTGTTCTTCGTAAAATCACGGTGAGGGTATTTGTTCTCGTCGGATAAGCTGTCTGTCGAGTCGCATACTAGTTGTGCGCGTCGTGTTAGAGTTCTGATAGTTGTGGCTTTGTGTGATGTAGGGTTGTAGGATGACTCGTCTAGTAATCTGTCGGTGTGTGTCGGTTTCCTTTAAACTGTTGTCCGTAATGAGTTGTCGTTGTGGCTTACCAGGTAGTCTAGAAAAGGAAATTTGCCATTTTCTTCGACTTCTCTGGCAAACTGTATGTCAGTGTTTTGTTCATTAAGGTGGCGGTGGAATGCGTCAATTTCGTCGTGTCGAACGCGTACGGCGGTGAAGGTGTCGTCAACGTAACGTAACCAAAGCGGTATCGTTTGTCGGCAAGTCGAAAGGGCGCGTTCCTCGATGTTCTGCATCACAATTTCTGCTATAACAACAGAAACTGGAGACCCCATGGCAGTGCCGTGTAACTGTTTGTAGTGTTTACCGTTGTACTGAAAGTAAGTAGACGTTAGGCAAATGTTAAGCAAGTCCATAATGTCGTGTGTCGGTAGCGGTAGTGGGTCGGTAGATTGTCGGATTGCAGTCTCAGTGCATTGTAATACCAATTGAAGTGGAATAACAACAACAAACATATGAAACATATGTGTGAACTGCGGTTATGAGACGTATATGAGAACGATCCTTCGCAGTAAAGCACTATTTGAGCAATAGTGAAAATCAGACCTGAAAAAAATTTCAGGCCTGTACGGGATTCGAACCACTGACCTCTGCGATACTAGTGCAGCGCTCTACCAATTGAAGTGAAATACTTGTGAACAGTGATTTCACATCAAATGACACTAGTTTGTAGTCGTCAGGTATCTGAACAGTCTTGGTAGCGTTAATGAAGTCTTCAGTGGATTGTAGTGTATGTCTGGATTTGTCGGTTAGCGTTTGTAGTATTGTCGTCATGTACTTGGATAGTTGGTATGTGGGAGAGCCACAGAAAGAAACAATAGGTCGCATCGGGAAACCAGGTTTGTATAGTTTCGGCAAACCGTAGAGTTTCGGTGGCTGTGGTACCGAGCACCTCAGTCGATAGTACCGTTGGGTGTCAAAGGCGTTCGTTTTCTTGAGTGTCAGTAGTTTACTGTTGAGTTTACGTTGAAGTGCAGGAGTTGGGTCACGTTTGAGTTCTTCGTAGGTTCGTTTGTCGTTAACTTGTGCGTCCATTTTGTCGTGATAGTCAGTTTTGTCCATAACAACAGTAACTCGTCCTTTGTCGTCCTTTGTCGGCTACAGCACTGACTATTTTCAACGACTGACTCTGGAAAGCTGGTTTACTAACTTAGAACAGACTCCCCTAAACAGATGTCAACAACTACCCGCTCCATACAAACGACTCATTCACGACATAAACATCACAAACGACCGAAAAAGAACGACCTAACTTTACCGACAGATCGAAACGGACCAATCACGACCGACTTACGTCACTCGAGTCTTACAGCCAATAACATCACGGCAAAATCAACCGATCATTTCACACGAACTGGAATAAGAACATTCTACTGACAACAATCATTCACTTGACTCTGATGATGACTTCCGCACAGGTTGTCGAAACGTCAGTCACTACCACCGACAACAGTCCTTCTCAGGACTACACTCACCCGGACGATCAGACTACACCTTCACATGTTACCCCCGGGTTCAAACCATTTACTTAATAAAATAGTTAAAGAAAACTACGGGTATCTAAAGTATAACCGCCGCAACAGTAAACTACAGCTGCTCTTTTTCAGGCAGCGTTTCACCTACATACATACATCTTTATTTAACGAGGGTAATATACTAAGTCATACATGTATACCTTTTTTGAGGTTTAAGGTCAACGACTATGAAAGAACCTTTCTTTTTGGGTGGCGCAAACATACAAATCCGAAGAATCCGCCTTTTACAAATCCGGCTTTCCGGCGTTGGATACTAAATTTCCGCCTGCCGCTGGCCGCGTAAATAGAAGCCCGCTGCTACACGAGGTAGGTAAGCTGTAAGGTCCACATCACGTAAGGGTGAAATTCATAGCTGTCCCCACCTCCTTTCCTTGCCAAATCCTTTGAAAAATCTGATCTACGCCCTTGTGATTAATCTGCTAACCGAGAATCTGCCAACCAAGATTGAAGAAGTTTTGGCCATCCACCGCTAGGATGAATGCAAAAGTTGTTTTTCAAATTCTTCATTGCATTCTAGGGTGACACTCTGAAATACAAAGTAAATACAACAAAATTGAAAAATAATTAAGTAAAGTGAAAGTAAATTAATTTTATTTCCGTGGTATGGATGGACTCCATTTTACGCATCAACTTTATATCATGTTTTCATGGTACACACAAAAAAGAACAAAGTAAACGGTTTATTGCTAATGTTCGTGCTGTTTTCTTCTCAGTGATTGCCTAAATATCATTCTTTATGCAGTTAACATAACACGAGAAACAATGAATGGCGAGCCAAGATTTCTAAAAGATGATTACAATAATGCAAACGCCGAGTCTACCATGCAAAGTTTAACTCAGTCTTAGACAGCAGACCACGCATACAGGGGAGGAATTCCTCCCCTGTACTGTTGTTATTTGTTTCTTGTTAAAATTAAGAGACAACATGATGTAAGTGTGTACATTGGAAGGCTGTTTGATGTGACACCTACTGCAGCTTAAACTAGCCACAATGATTCCCGATTTCCATTGCAGTGAACCGTTCATATAATAACAAATCCCAAATTGAGAGCATTCTGCTCCAAGAGCAACACTGAGAATGTGTCGATCTTATAAGATCAAAACTTGCTCAAGAAATCAAAAGTTTGCTTTCAAAACACATCTCAGGGCCAGATCTTGCTGTTTGGCTTAAAAATTCCTTCTCACTTTATCTGCTAGCCCTTGTTTCTCCATTTGAAGAAAGTTAGTGTCGCAAACGCAAGCTTTGCCTTGTTTATGACCGAAAAGAATACTGGGAAATTCCACCACAACTTGACAAGGGAAGACCTCACACTTCCATTTGAACAAATTATTAGAACCGTGTCGGGCCACCCAGTCTTACCAGCAAAATATCACATCCATCGAGACTTTTGCCACTCAAAACTGGCCTAAAAAGCCTTGTTAGGTCCTGATAGCCATCCACAGATGGGTCAGAGAGACGACTTCACTTGTGAACTCGCCAAGCTTTCATTAAAGCATTTTGGCGGTCCAGTCTACATGAAACCACCTCTCACCTCCGTTTTCTTTCAGAGGCTTGCCTCTACCCACATTCCAGCTTAATGATGCTGTCCTGAGGGCTTCTTTTGAGGGAAAATGGCTCGAAAAACACTTATAAACGCGTGAAAACGAATTGACTTGAACGCATCCAAACACGAGCGGTTGATCTAAGTCAGGTGGACAGAGCTGAATAACGTATACGCATGCGCCAGATTTTGCCGCGGAAACACGGATTTTGAGTCGTTCACATGGTTGATTTCCTATTCTGTTGTTTCGAGGCGTCGTTTTCCTTGCCGCTTTTCTTTTACAGAGCAACCTCCAAAAATTTGGTACACCCCCTAAAAATTTTAAAAAAATAATTTTCTCCTTTAAACCTTTGGTAATAGTAAAGTGCCTTCGACGAAAATAGAGTTACTCGGTTTTAAACGTCAGCCGTTATTATTTTCCGCTCATTCCGCTGACTTTTAGACCTTGGACACTTGAGCCCGCGTTGTTAACCACATACCCGTTGACGTAGCATTTCATTATTCAGCTCTGTCAGTCAGGTGACCCCAAAAGTCTGAGCCCATGGTGTCAAAACCGCAGATATTGTAAGGGTTACCTCCTATAACGACCAGCAAAGTGAGCTGAAGTTTTGTAGGGCCAAATTGTAAGGTTTTTGTCTGCTGACAAAGAGTTAATCTATGAAATACATTGAAAAAAAGTTACCAGAAGCACCTTTCGTGTCTGGAAATGTCAGGGTCACATTTGTCCTTCAACATTAGTTTACTGTAATAAGTAGGTTTATCACTTGTAAAAGATAAAGAACGAGTGAACTGAACTAGAACAACCCAAAAGATGCAGAACTTTTTTCATTCGTAATTGGGTTAAATTTTGTACATCAATGAGCAAGCGATTCCTTTAACAGGAAAATGTTTAACTGATTATGGTTATGATAATGATAAAAATAATAATGGTAATCATAGTGATGATAATAAAAATAATGATCATAATAATAATAATAATGATGACGACTATGATGATGAAGACGACGATGATGTACGGACGAAATATCTCCTTCGTGATTGGTCCATGAGGAATGCATAAAAAAGTTTACTTTTGTAAAACAATACGAGATATGTGTATCGCCGTCTCTTGAAATGTAAGTAAATAAAACTGTTATTTCTCAGTAAAATAACAATAATGGTATATTGTTAGAAAGACCTCGACTAAGAACGAAGAAGACTGTGGGAGATCGCGCGTTTTCAATAGCTGCCCCCTTCTTATGGAACAGTCTTCCTCTGCCAATAAGATAGGAAACATCAATCAACTCCTTCAAATGCTCTGTTAAAATATATTTATTTAAAGAGGCTTTTAGTTAGATTATTTATTCATTTCATTTAATATTGTTATTATTAACAATTCTATGTTTTACTAATTACTCTGGAAATTTTTATGCTGTAAATATTGTAATTTTACCGGGTTTAATAATTAATATTGTAATGCGCTTTTGAGTATTTTTATAGAAAAAGCGCAATTTTAGTATTAACTATTATTATTATTATTATCATTATTATTAAAATATCCTAGAAAACATTAAGTCTAGTTTGTCTGTCTGAATTATGACATAGGATCATCAAGTTAGAGAAAACAGAAGGACACTGGGTGATATACGAAGTGGCAATGAGAAGATGATGATTTTTCGAGAATTTAACAAACGTATTAATTGCTCGTGACGTCTTTGAGGGTTTCCAAACCTCCAGAATATCGTTCGTGTCCATCCCTTATCCATCGTAATTGATAGAATGGTAATTTCAGTTTCGCTCACTGTCGAGTTTATTAATCATCATCATCTTCTGGTAACTACTATATTAATCATTCTAGGCTCAATCATCATAAAAACTCTTTTTCCATTGTTGGTGCTAAAATTTGGAACAGCATTCCCGAAAGCTATCGAAAACTACCAAAGCACATATTCAAAAAGAAAATTCAAGCATTACTATTTGAAACTCTAGAAACTCTGGACAGCTATGCTGACACTAGCACTCTTATTTCTGAAATAAAAAAGGCATCTTAATTACAAATCAATCATAAATTATAGTATTTTTCTTCACTTTTTATCACTTTTTTTTCATCTTTTGACAAATAATGTATTCAAAATCGACTTTTTTAACGCCTTCAATTAGCAATTAGTGTTTGTTTGTCCTTAACATCGCCCGCCTAGATTAGCTCGCTATTTGCAGGCGGTGTTTATTGTAAGTAATTGTTTTGGAAGACCTAATAAGCTTGAAACTTGAAACTTGAAGCTTGAAACTTAGTCACACTGACGGGCAATAAAGCTATGGAAACATTTCATCAGCAAAAGAAGAACAAAACAGTTACAGAATATTGAAAGCGAACAATCAGTTACCTTCAGGACCGATGACTTCCTTGCTGCACTTGTGATGGATAACTCCGTCCTCGTCCAGAAGGAAAATCTGATCAATCGAATTACATGGTTGCAATGAGGTAAGCGCCATCAGGAGGGGAACACCCCCCCCTTAATTTGGGGCCACGCAATAATCATTGTGCATTCGTATTTCCCTATCTAAAATCAAGTAATAAATAGATTACACCAGACCTAAAAGCAGAGCTCTAGCTAATCAGTATGTTACTACTTTTCAGTTTATTAGAATTATCCACAATTTGTTGAATTATTCATTTCTAACAAACAATGAACTGGCCATTTTATTGCGTAGACGGTGAGGGGAAGGACTGGGGAAAAATATTGGGGGTTATGGGTATTTGATAGTCGGGTATTTGATAGTCGGTTGTAATCCTTTTCTAGGTTCAGTGGACATTCAGAACGAAGATGATAGTGGTAATAGTTAGGTTCCGTTTGAAGGTGACAGTATAGTGAACATTGGTGCCTTACACCACTGCCCTTTTTAAAAGTGCTGTTTCAAGATCACTTTCCCCTGCACCAGAATAAGAATCATGTGCGTGCTTGATTGGCAAGGCTTTGAACAGGAGAGAGGCTAAGGGCGACCTTGTTATGATACAAATATTGCTGCTTTTCAAATGCAAATTACCTTGTTATCGAGCTAACAAGAAACTGATCTCTTTCCCAACAAGGTTCGTCGTATTTTGTGGTCATTGCATGACAACCTAAGTGCGAAAGCAACAATTGTGCAAAAATTATCTATAAATTGAATTACTGTATGATTTACTGTTCTAGCAAACAGCTAACTCACATTGGTTCCCTTGAGTGTGGTAGAGTCGACCCAAAATACTACTTGCGGTCAGCAGTTAATCATGAAGTAACCTCAATTAGGTTAACTGCAAAAAAGCGTAATGTTTTACAGCTGAAATAACCTTCATTGGTTTTATTTGCATGAAGCGACTGGGAGGATTGGTATCACCTCGAAGTATCCTGATAGTCCAAACGATGCAACTATGACTTTTCCTTTGGTTAAACTGACAGTTCACGGGTGTATTTTTAAACTGTTCTTCCGGTGAAAGAGATGTACTGTGACGGATTGTCTCGGGATCATAGCTAAACCTTTGGTTAGGCCTCGGACACGAGAACCCCAATCGCCATGTAAATAAATCTCCCTGGCATTCCCCAACCGGGGAAAAGTTGGCTTCTTATTTTTTTTTTAAACAGCGTGAAAGCATGTGCAATATTTCAGAGACTTACTGGCACTTGCAGTGACAGCCGCCAGTTTTTGCACCCTTTACAGTGTGCAGCTGTCTTAAACAAAATACATCACCACATAAATTTACCAACAAATCCTCAGTTCGACTTTAAGAAATGGTCACAACATAAAGAATTTACCTCGCTCCCTCTCTTATCCAGTATCTCGCGACGCTGGAGTTTGGCTTCTCTTGCTGTAGATACGAGGCGGAGTTGTCGCCTTTGTTAAACACCAAGGATCCTGGCAGTTCGTTCACTGTTGATGCGCTGGTCAATAACAGATCATTCGATAATCCCATTCTGGGCATGCGCTTTCCCAAGTTGCTGTTTGCATCCCATGAGTCGAACTTCTTGACGATTTTTACGTTGGTTTGTTTGCTGCTCTGGGCTGGGAATGTGTAGTCACTTCCCAGATTCCTCCCCAGCGGTTTTTTCCGTCCGCCTCAATTCTGTATTGAAATAATTCCTGTTAAAATAAAATACACAGTGAAAAAACTGCAACAATAAAATAAAGCTAATGACTCAAAGTTAGACAATTTCTGCAGTAGTTGAGGAACACCAACTAGCAAGATTTAAGCTTTAGCTGGGTTTATTAGAAGGGAATTCTGACAGCACCATCGGCAGATTTCACTCAAGTCTTCGTTCAGACAGCCAAATACGCGAGCGATGTCAGTTCAGCGAAAGGATAGGTATAATTTACAGTCATCGACGTAGCACACAGACTTACAGTGGGTTGGAACGGAGAGGAGATCATTTACATAGATGGTAAATAACACGGGCCCCAAGATGGAACCCTGAGGAACTCCGTGTTTAAGAGGGAGCGGGTCTGAGATAGCATCCCCAATGCGCACTCTCTGGCTACGACCAGACGGGTAATTATAATTATGAAACCACTCCAAGCTCGAAGAGGCAACACCTATACTCTGTAACTACTGAAGGAGAATATCATGTCTGATACTGTCGAATGCCTTAGACATATCTAGTAGCACGACAACGGACACTTCACTCTTGTCAACAGCCATGAGAAAATCATCTGTTACGTGTAAGAGAGCAGTTTCCGTCCAGTGACAATTTCGATTAGCGCTCTGATTTTTAGATAGCTTCTTGTTGGTGGTTATGTAGTCAACGAACTGACGGTAAGCTAATCTCTCAGACACCATAGATAGTATTGGCAGTAATGAGATGGGCCGGTGATTACAGGGATCTTCGGTGTTGCCAGATCGACTTTAACACAGGAGTAACTTCAGCCATTTTCCATACTTTAGGGAAACAATTAGATCTAAATGAGTTATTCATAATGCTTGTAATAATTGGTACTATGACTGGCAAACAGTCCTTGAGGACGCGGGTAGTAATCTTGTCACGACCTGGTACTTTGTTGGAAGAGAAGCCCTTAATTACATCTTCAACATCCTTCTCCAGTACGGGGTGAATTCAAAATAAGTCAGGGCAATCATCAGGCGTTCGCAAGGGGATTGGCATAGTGGGATTGATATGATAATTATGTACACAAGCAAGATCGTAAGCTTCCTGAGCTGCTGAACTTCCAACAGATGTAAAATATTCATTGAATCTTTTAGCCAAGGAAACTGGGTTGTCAGGAATAATAGGGCGGCTTTTGCACTTCTTTGGCAGGCAGTTCTTAATTATCTTCCATATTGCATTAGTGTTTCGTTTGTTTTGTAATAGCTGAGATCTCACATAAGCTTTTTCTGCAATTCGTAGTTCACGCTTGACTTCCTGTCTGAAGAAACGATATGCGTTCCATTGAAGACGGTCATTTGATTTAATGGCCCTCCGATGCCATTTATCCCGGGTCTTCATTAGTTGGCGAATTTCAGCAGAAACAAATGGGTTAAAATATCCGCAAATAATGCATTATGTATTGGTGTTTCGTTTGTTTTGTAATAGCTGAGATCTCACATAAGCTTTTTCTGCAATTCGTAGTTCACGCTTGACTTCCTGTCTGAAGAAACGTTATGCGTTCCATTGAAGACGGTCATTTGATTTAATGATCCTCCGATGCCATTTATCCCGGGTCTTCATTAGTTGGCGAATTTCAGCAGAAACAAATGGGTTTGGTCTTGACTTAATTTTTACTCGCTTTAGAGGAGCGTGATCATCTAAAATATCCGTAAATAACGCATTGAACGTCTTCACTTTGTCATCAAAATCGTCAAACATGGATATGATATGAAAAGGTACAAGTGACAGATCCTCACTGAATTGTTCTGCATTGTAATTAGCGTAACTCCTGATGGTAACATAGGAGGGCTTGAGTCGAGGGGTCTTCAACGTTAAGACTAGGTAAACAAGATGGTGATCGCTCACCGAGCAGGCAAGCACGTCGCTGAGACTGACAAAATCCGTGTTTGTCGTCAAAATTACGTCGATTAATGATGATGTGGTTTCTGTAATCCTTGTGGGTTTCTTAACCAGTTGGTGTAGATTAAGGGCAATGAGCTAAAAGATTGCAATTTAGGTCACCAAGAATGACAACATTTAAGTCTAGGAGTAATGCATCTGTGAAGCTATTTGCAAGAGATTCAAAGCACGTGGTTGGTGTTTGTGGAGGTCGATATGTGTTGCAGATCAAAAACGATTTGTATTTTCTGCATTGAACTCTTAGCCAAAGTTGTTGAAAGCCATTGTCGCAGGCAGATGATAAATTCTCCAGCACAGTAATCTTGAGGTTTGACTTGGCGTAGATGCACAAGCCACCCCCAGCTTTATGTTGTCCACGATCCTGTCCGAAAAGTTGGTAACCGGAGATCTCGAGGCTTGCGTCAGACACAGATAAATCCGCCCACGTTTCAGATACAGTGAAGATATCAAAGCCATATTGCAATATGGTGTCTTTGACGAGACAGAAATTCTCTCTTGATTTCAAGGACTGGACATTCAAGTGAGCGACTTTAACATTTGCCCTTAGTGATTCTGGTATATCAAACTTAGCTGACTCCTTACACTGTCTGATAGTTCCTGGCTGAGGATGGATATCGCCACCTCTGACAAGGGAGATATCAGCCGGGTTAAAGGAGGCTGTGCAGTTCGAATAATACGCCACACGTGACTTCTGAAACCTCTTGCAGCGAAAGATGACAAGATGGCCGCCAGCTCGCTTCAGATACGTCAACGGATTAAGTTGGAATTCGACCAAATATGCGGCGTCCATGCTTGAAAAATTCCCCCATGTTTGCGTTTGGGCATTACTGAATCGGTTGAGACAATTTAAGTTCGAAATATACGAAGCTAAGACCAGAAAACTTGACAAAATTGCGGACGAACGCAAGACACGTCTATCCGCCATAAGCGGATACTAAACTATTGTCGAAAGTAAATTAAGTCCTTTTGACATTCCAGGTCTCGGACCATGACGACATTTTCCTAAAATATCTATAAAGCAAACGACATCCGTAGGAGGGGTCAGAAACTAGGAATGTAGAACATTCATGCTTTGATGTATGGCAATTTTGGTTGCCTCTTAAACATCAAGATTCAGACAAACTTTACACTTTTTAAGGAAGAAAATAAGAAAATATGATATAGATACATTGATTCACCTGAGCTTTGTCAAAGTCCTTTATGGCGTTTGCAATTCCCAGCATGGAGCAGTCATATTGTAGAGAGGGTTTGTCTGAGTTTCCTTCATAGAGGTTGTCTTTGTTCCACCCCCTGTGAGTCTTTTTGCATCTTTAGACTTTTTTGCGCACAAACCGAGACCACCAAGCAGCACTTTTCTAAATAATCTTTTAGCTTAAGTTTATCGAAATCTGTTATAGGGCGAATCGACTGTTATAAACAAGTGACCATGACAAGAAGAGACCAAAAAACCTAACAAATCACACACCAGATAAAAATGAGTATTACACGATTGCCTTTATTTTCGTGTCCTGTTTCAGCGATGTCGAACGGTAACACCCCGCACCTTGGATCAGCGGTGACCTAATGGAGCATCAGCCGTCATATATCTGCATGGTACTGGATGAGAGAGGGACCGTACAAAGTTCCTGGTTCTTGTAAAGAAGTATACTTCAGGGGGCTTTTAACAAACCCAGTGTCAGGTTGGTCGACTCGTGTACGAAGGTATTGGTGTGAGGTGGTAAGCATAGTCGTTTTGCCCATCTAGAGATTTAAAAAAAAGTTTCGTGAGAGGATTTAAATTTTTTTATGTGGAAAGGCTATTTTTTTATTCATTTGAGGTAGGGGAAAGAAAGCATAAAAAGAGCGAGGCGTCACATCTGAAGAAACTAACAGTATTGTGAGAGGTTAAACATCCTTCACGTTTAAAGGCTATGGGTTTGATTCATTTAGAGTACGGGAGAGAAAACGTGAAAAGAAGGGTAAATTTTGAACATTTAAACAGTATTTTGATGGGATAAAAAATTGTCCACGGTAAAAATCTACGTTTGATTCATTTGGTGAGGGGAGGAAGCATGAAAAGAGGCCGAACATCTGAAGATTCAAACAGTCATGTGAAACGATAGAAAATCATTCAGGTTGAAAAGTTATCTTCGAGTAAAAGGAACAAAGCGTGAAAAAGGGCCTACCTGCATAGTTAAGTAAAAACAACCACAACGTGCAGATGATCAGCGAACCGGCCGCCCTCCGTTAAAGCATAGTTTCTTCTATTCTTTCTTGGAGGAAAACAGATAGCGTAATTTGTATTCCTAGTTTTAATCATAACGAGCGCTTCTAAAGCCGAATAACTGCATTGTTTGGTTGGGGTAACAATGGATCAGGTGTCATAAGTTTCTGTAAATTAAAATAGAGAGAAATTGAAGATAATGTCTTCCACACGTTCTTCAAAAGATTAAAATGAATATCATCGAATGATTCAACACGCCATATCTTTATTGCTCGCCCTCACGAACTCGATTCTCATTCCTGCAAGAAGCTAGCTTAATTAGATCGATGTTTACGGCTCTGTACGTAAACGAGGAGCTTATTAATTATTCATAATTTAATATTTTAATAATTCAATATTTATATTGCGTAGATTAACATGTCGATATGATCAAATGCGCATCACAACACTGTTCGGGGGACTTTGGCCAGACTGCATCAGCAGTTTACAAACAATCGAAGGAAACTTATTTGAAGATGCCCCCTCCCCCCAATTCCCAGTAAACAGGCCAGACCACGTCACAGTAATCTCGTGAGTGGGTTCTTTAACGTCCCCTGCCTAACCAAATTATCTAATTAATAGATGCAGGAGACGGGACCTACGGTTTATTCGTCCTTATCCGAGAAGACTAGAATGCCTATCCATTTCTTATTAAAGAAAGGTAGCGCATTCTCCTTACTTATTTTAAGACCTTGAGTGTTGGTCCGGCCGGGGCTCCAACCATCGACCTCGACCTCCCGCACAACAGTCCAGCGCTCTAACCAATTGAGCTAACTGGGAGGCGGTTAAACATCCTTCACGTTTAAAGGCTATGGGTTTGATTCATTTAGAGTACGGGAGAGAAAACGTGAAAAGAAGGGTAAATTTTGAACATTTAAACAGTATTTTGATGGGATAAAAAATTGTCCACGGTAAAAATCTACGTTTGATTCATTTGGTGAGGGGAGGAAGCATGAAAAGAGGCCGAACATCTGAAGATTCAAACAGTCATGTGAAACGATAGAAAATCATTCAGGTTGAAAAGTTATCTTCGAGTAAGAGGAACAAAGCGTGAAAAAGGGCCTACCTGCATAGTTAAGTAAAAACATTTAGTTCTTTAGTGTGAAAATGCAGCCTTGTGTTTGGAAAAGCGTTTCTTATGAGTCCGCCACAACCTTAAGTAAAGTCTGTTTAAGAGCCTAGTGGCCCATTCGGGCGGTGCATAACTCCGGTTTCTGTAGCATGAAGCGACTGGGAGTATTTCTACTCCCCCCTGGATGGGATGCTAGTCCATCGCAGGGTTACCCTCAGCATTAAATTGCCGGTACCCATTTATACACCTGGGTGAAGAGAGGCACTGTCCCGGGCTCGAACCCGGACCATGCGATCCGGAGTCGAGCGCACTAACCATGAGGCCACCGCGCCTCCACGCTACAACCTTACTGTCTCATTATTTTTAAATGACGACGCTAACTGTGACGACGCTAGCTGAAATGTCCATAGCTACGATATCTATATTTAACATGGATTTTATGCTTTGCTTAATCAGCTAGTTTACAGGTAATGCACGGTCTAGGTATATACTAAAGGTTGCACACTTAAAATGTACAAAATTCAACAGATTAGAACAATAAATACTAAATACTGAAAATATACATAATAAAAGACAAAAGGAGGCAATACTTAAAATCCCTAATCAGTCAAAACAAGGTGATCGAATTTCATTTTTCATTTATTAGTGCCCACTTTCGATCTAATGTCACTTCGTAACTCGTTCTATTTCTTGACGGAAAAATATCTCCATGACTTGGGACTGTATCTAGTAGTGTTGGCTTTAGGTTACTTACTGGAGATGCTTTGTTCGATATACTTTTGTTTTTTTGTCAATAGCATGTGTTAAGTGTTCTCTTTAAATTTCCAGGACATTTTATTTTTCATGGTGTAGCTTTCTATATGCGTTCTATTTTGAGGCGAAACACTTTTTAGAAGACCTACATTTTCAGCTCTCTCATTAAGTGAAGCACTGCTAAAAGATTCCAGCAAAAATAATTTGCATGTGTGTTACAAGAGAGTTAAATAAATTGTGCGCCTTCTTCAATTTTCAGATCGTTTTAAGTCAACTTGATTGAAATAAGTCTGTCAAATTATTGGCATTGAATAAAAACTTGCATGTGCTATCAATCCCTGAAGACATTTTGCTCTAATGCTGTTCTCGCATCGCCTAATTATTAGCTACTTACAAGTATTATTTTCATCTTTAATAATTTACTTACAAAAAGCCACGCAGGATAACTGCAATTTCCTTTTCATCATTTGTGAAAAGGGTGAAGCTTTCGATAAATGTGGAAAAAAATACAAGGCTCGCTTCATAGAATTTATGAACAGTTCTTTTCTTTAAGGGTCTTGGATTGTTAGAATAATCTCGTTACCACAGTTACGAAACTCCAAGATATGGAACGGCTCTCTACATTTCATGGCTACATGACGTTACCACACGATACTGTACCATACCGTACCGTTCAATACCATCAAGCTCTCCGTTATCTGAGAATTAGAAGAGAGAAACAGGATGAAAATAATTACAAACAGTAAAAAGATAGGGTGGAATTCAAATTTCAATTTGAGGTGAAATAGGCATATGCGACCTCTATTCTGTTGAGGGAAATAAGAGGATTTTGATAGGGTGATGGCTTTTACGGCTAACGGTTAATTGTTTTCTGCTACGGTTAACAGAAATGTAAATAAAATCCTTTTAATTAATTTAAAAAAATTTAATATATTTTCATTGTTCTCAGACACATTTATGACTGGTCGTTTACCATACTTTCTTGGTCACTTTCGGGATAAAGAAAAATACCAAATGAATTAAGTAGTTACGCTACTATAGGAAATGCCATGGACATACAACTATAACTGCTTTAAAATTGTCATAGAAAATAGGGAAAAAGAAAAGATAAATTAATTAGCATATTTCTTAAGCAAATGCAACAGCATAATTATCTGATACTCTCAAAAAGTTTGAGAGAGTTTTCTCGGTAGAAATTCTGTGAAAATTGTTTGGGGCATATAGCCAGAGGGTGGTTTCATGTATAAGTTACTTAATTCCCATTTGGCTTTTTTCTTTTTTGCTTTTGTTGTTGTTGTTTTTTTCTATGGCAACTTTATTGCAATGAAGAGTATATAGCATACCAGTTATGGAGGTTTCGCCCCATTGCAAGTTCACCTCCTCCACCTCAGCGGGTTCGTTCCTCCCTGGAGTACAACAAGTTCTCCCTCCACTTTATCAGGTCGCCCCCAAATGTTTGAACTTGTTTTCTTGTGGCTGAACATATTCCTTTACTGTCAAGATCGGTAGAACATTTCGATCAACTGACAATTTCACAGCTGAACAATAACGTTCTGTCAACATACAAATCATTTGGCGCGTTAACTAACGCATGACTATTGAACGAATAATAGAGAGATTTAGCACCGCGATTACGTGAAACGTAAACGGCTAGAGTTACCACGTGACCTCGTTTTCCCGCCATTTTCTCACGTTTGCCGGTTGCACTTTGCCGTTTCTACGTGAAAGTAACCTGATCGCGTTTGCCATGTACATAAGATTTTCTTCCCTTTTTCTCTCACGTAGTAGAAGCTAACTGTAACTCATACAATTGCACCATCAAATCCACCATGATGTGAAGCATGAAAGGGCGAGCTGACGTTTGCCGTTTCACGCGAACGCGGCGCTAAATCTCTCTTATGTTAAGTCGCCTCATTATTCCGGTCTTTGCCTGGCTGGTTTGACACACTTTTATGTGCATTTTCACAATAATTATCACGAAAAAAAACGGCTCCTTTGGAAGCTAACAAATGATCTTGAGCAGTAATTATCAAACGTATTTCGTCGTTTAATATTCGTACGTATATGTCGTATGGGACAAAGGATTATGCTCTGCCGTAAGGAAACGCGTTGAAATATTTGGGGGCAAACTGGCAAAGGTGGGGCGAACTAGATTTACCCCAGGGGGGGACTCACAATGGTGGAGGGGGGCAAACTTTCAATGGGGCGAAACCAGATATCATTATAATACTTTATGAACATTACTATATATGTCATAGATTATGAATAACAATATGCTCTACTCAAACATATCGCCACATTACTGACAAACATTAAATTCCGGTTGAAAATCGTTTTCGCCGTGCATGCCATGTATTTTAAAAGAAATGCAACGCTGTACAGGAGAGCGTCAACTATTTGCCAGCTTTGAAGTAGAGGAAACCCGTTGCAAATGAGTCAAAAACACTTTGTTCATCCATGATTTTGCTTTATAATAAGCTGTTTTCAACATAACGACGTACAAATCCTCATATGGACATCTCTGGGAGAGAATATGGTGTTATGAAAGTTTGTTTAAAGATAAAGCTCAAAAGTGACATCTTTTCTTAAGCCAATGATACGAGACTGAGTAAACAGTCTGCTGTTGGGATCACATCTTTTTTTTAGAATTAGCGAGAAGTTTGCGAGCTTAAGTTGGTTAAAGTAAAGGCGTTAATTTTGTAAAGTAGCACAAGAATGAAGAAAATTAGCTTATCTTGAAATCTTTGTCAAACTCAACTTACACGGAAAAAAATCAAGCCTCTGTTTTCCAACGAGTGTCATCAAATGCATTCAGATATGGAAAAATAACATCCGCCTTTGTAAGATATCTTTGTTTCATAATCTGAAATCGAACAGCTAAATCAACACTAAAAACACGTCTTTTTACCGACGTACTAATATTAGTTGTAATTGTGTCTTTTGCTGGAGTCATCTGCTCGACAGCTGTTACACTAGTTGGACAAGCTAAGTGTTATTAGGCTCTGAAAGAAGCACATTTGCAGGTGAGATATATGACCACTATATTTTTTATTTCTTCTTATTTCTTCACAACTGAATGACTTCTCAGAAGGGAAAAATCAGTTTATTGTAAAAGATAGCAATTCTGTGCACATTCTATAAATCTATCAGTTTGATAGGAGAAACGTGAAGTGCCTTACTAAAGCCGCAATATACTTTACATATTTTGTTTCAAATAAGCCACATCGTGAACATTGTGCGAAGTTATGTAGGGTTCTCAGTTCTTGCTGGCTGGTTCCCGATAAACAGTTTTAAAGTCATTTAAGTCCAGAGATCTTTAAATCCTATATTTGCTAAACCAAAGAGCACATCATGCAAAAGCTTCGCAGTTTAATCCAACCACATTTTCTGTGCTCTTTTAAGGTTCAATGATTATCTACATTAAATTCTCAAGGCTCGATGGCGGTTAAGGAAATAGCAGTACGAATAGTTAGACTAGATAACAAGAAAACTGGCCTTCGTCAAAATTTCAGGGCGACCAGTGTTATTTTTGTCTTCATAATAAAAGTTTTTGAGGTTTTTTTACGTAAACAATTTCTTTTTCGATATATAACCTCTAACGTTTTCACAATATATGTAATATTTCGGATGTGAAGGCATTCATTAATTGTCTCTCGAGACTATTTAGAATTTAAAAAAAAATGTTTTGCTATGTATTTATAAGCATCCAGTTTTATCGTTTTTATAATTAATGCTACTATCAGCAGTGAAACTGAAGGTTAGGTTTGGAATTTGTTCACTGCATGGTTAAAAGTTTTTCTGTTAATTTTTCGATAATTCTCGACCAAAGTTTTTTAATTCAATAGCTGAGGTATTTATACCAAATATCATTATTTTTTAAAGATATTGTTCGCCTTAAAAGCATCCCGCACAACATGAATTTTCTCATAATGTTATCTTCATGATTCATCTTTACAAACGAATAATATCCATGGGAAAATCAAACTCAACCCTGACAACGTCGACAATGAGAACAATATCTCGACGAAAGCCTATTATCTTTTTTGTAAATACATTCTTTTAAAGTCATACGAGCTTTTCATTGGCTATACAAGGAGGGAACCATAGTTAAAAACTTGACAAAACATATTTGTTTTCATGATATGAGTTTCTAACGTTAAATAGAGGAAGATGCTGCTGATGAAAGTGGGTAGTTGGCTGGTCATCTGTACATTATGGTTCCTCTTACACACCACAAGCACTCAGTTTGCAGGTGAGCACCCTTCCTTCTACTTGAAAGAGATATAATGATGATATCGAAACGTAAGGCAGATTTTAATAAGCTGTATTATTGACTTTCTGTTTTTTTTTTTAAATCCTCTAACAAAGAAAGTTTGTAATTACAGACGAGGCCTATCAAAGTGACTATCACATCACATTTCCCGAACGCATTGATGGCAGGCGGGAAAGAAGGGATTTGTCAACTTCTGAAAAGGTTTTTCTTATATAATAAATGTTTTTACAGTTACCTGAACGATATTCTGAGATAAAGTTTTGAATTCTCTGCGAGAGGGTTGAAATTAATAGCATTCGTGTAATGCAAACCTGTTTGACAAACAGAGATAAAAAGAAAAGATAACCTGGCATTTAGTTGGGATGAAACGGAATGATTTCGCTCAAAATAATTTTTATGCGCATGGCAAGGCCAAGTAATTTACAGCAAAGCAGGATTTAAAGCTTTTTATATGTATTAAATTATAATGTTGATTCCTTTTTAAATGCGTTTTAAACGTGAAACGAAACAACTTTTGATTTTAAACAAAGGCTGATAGTTTCGAAAGAAACTGTTTGGGGCTGCGTCGGTGGGAGTAACGAAATAATTTGGATATATCAACAAAGTTGAAATGGTAAATTGGCCGCCGTAATGATTACAAAAGCTGACGTTTCGAGCGTTAGCCCTTCGTCGGAGCGAATAGAGGAATTGTGGGTTGTGTGTGCTTTTAAAGGCAGAAAATGGAGCTACGTTCTTGGTGGGAGCATGGCAACGAGAAAAACACGAATAAATTAGTGGAATGGAAAGCGTTCGTTGATCCCTGTGGGATTTAGACTGCCGGTTTGAAAGATGAGTTTTTGTTCAAGATTTTTACGGCTTTCCGTGACACCTAAGTGCAAGGAAAGACCGCAGATTGCCATATGTTGCTTAGAATGATTAAGTAAATTAAAATGTCTAGCGACTGGTTTCGATGTGTCCTTGTCATTCCTTTCCACGTCTCGAAGGTGTTCTCGGAATCGGTCACCTAGTCTTCTGCCTGTTTCGCCGATGTATATCTTTTTGCAATAAGTGCAAGTTATGCAATAGAATACATTGGCGAAGGTGCACCTGAAGTGATCGGTGATCTTAATAGATCGTTTAGGTCCCGATATTTTATCAGTGTTGTGAATGAAAGGACACGTTTTGCATCGTGCACGAGCGCATTTAAAAGTGCCTGGTTGGTCATTAGTCTAAAAAGAACTTCAGACCAAAAAATTGCCTATGTTTTTGTCGCGTTTGAATGAAATGAGCGGAGGCTGCGAAAAGATAGTGCTTGTCTCTGGATAGAGACAAAAGATAGTGCTTGTCTCTATGGCAATCTGCGGTCTTTCCTTGCACTTAGGTGGCACGGAAAGCCGTAAAAATCTTGAACAAATGCTCATCTTTCAAACCGGCAGTCTAAATCCCACAGGGATCAACGAACGCTTTTCATTCCACTAATTTATTCGTGTTTTTCTCGTTGCCATGCTCCCACCAATAACGCAGCTCCATTTTCTGCCTTTAAAAGCACACACAACCCACAATTCCTCTATTCGCTCCGACGAAGGGCTAACGCTCGAAACGTCAGCTTTTGTAATCATTACGGTGCCCAATTTACCATTTCAACTTTGTTGATATATCCAAATTATTTGATTTTAAACGTTATACAGCCGTTCCTTCCGGAAACTAATTTCATATAGCAAACAACTTTTAGTGCTTATGTATCACTGTCTCATCAACCGAGATTGACTGTTAATGATACCAGCCTGGAAGACACTGGATGATAATGTTACTTTGTTTTAGGGGGGTCACGTTGATGACGTCTCCTATCGAGTGAATACTCCCGAGAAGGACTGGACTCTGGATATAAAACGAAATAAGTATGTTACGTTTCATCATCCTACCAACCGCTGAAAGAGTTTGATAATTTTGATTGATAACTTTTATAGGTGTGTGCGTTAGGTTGAAATTTTTTTTTTTTACACGATGTAAATTCACCAAAGCTTTGACATAAACACTCGACCATTTTCTTTTTGTTAGCATATTGGCTATATTCTTTATCCGGTAAAGAGACTTTGCGACAGAAGAATTTTGAACAAATTAATCTTGTTATCAAACTAGAATCAGGTCTGGGTATAAATTAAACTTTTGACAGACACACGAAAAAATATTGCAAACCACAAATGAAATATTAATGAGGAGTACAAACCGGTGAGTGTGGGTATGTTTTCTTCCCCTTCTTGATAAGGGCTGCAGAATCAAATGGTACATGGGATGCTTGTCTTTAAAAACTGCCAATATTTAGTTTATTGATTAATCTACTTTTCTACTTACTTTCTATGTTAAAGAGAAATTACCAATTATTTTTTTTTGCTTTGCCTATCTCACAGAGAACTTACTTCTCCATCATTTGCTGTTCGCACGTTTGCTAATGATGGCTCAGAAGTTATTCACGAGGTAATTTGTAGAGAAACTGTTTCAAAAGGTTAAATATTGTTTATCCTTATGAACATGCAATCAGAATTACTTTGGCACACCCATGTTAAACAAAATTACCACAGGAATACCACCAAGCCAAGCTAACTGGCAACCCAATGGGGAACATGATGACTGGTTCTTGAACAGTTTTAAACTGTCTTGCCGAAAATAGGCTGCCTCTGATTAAATGTTTGACATTGCTGAACTGTTGTGTGAATCAGGTACTACATAAGCGTAACATTACTAAGGTTTTTCGGTTTGCTCCCAAACCTGAGCTGGAATGGTTAGGAGGCCTGGCATAAAATTCAAATGAGCACCTCAAATGTGTTAAGCTGCGTTTTGTATGATGCATAATCACCGTGACGTCTTTCTTGCAATGGACAAATGTTTTTACAGGAGAATCGCGAGCGAATTAACCCATTTTCAAACTACTCGTGGCCTCATTTTTCAAAGCGAGTCCTGGTGCGCATCCTTTTATATGATACTGAATACGTTTTCTTTCACATGCAAATTAAACTCATCTTCATACGACTGGTTGAACACGGAGCCTCGTTTTGAAAAAGAGACCAAGAGCAATTCGGAAGTCGAAATGACATATTTATCTGGGTATATTAATTTTTTTTTTCTGTTAGCGTGTATGTTGTCGGGTACTACACTCGTTAATCCGTTTCACCTTTTTATATTTTCTCGTCTTTTTTTTACTCCTTTCCAGGGTGTTTCTGATCATTGCCACTATCAAGGGTTCATCCGAGGCTTGGCAGATTCCACTGTTGTGTTAAACACTTGTTCGGGACTGAGGTACTAAAAAAAAAAAAAACCCTCATTCATGAAAAACAGTTCCAAACAGGTGCCTCGTTGAAAGCTCGGCTAGTATCGTGATTCATTATACCGTTATGTTTCCAAGGACCTAAAGTTTTCAATTTTCTGAACATTGAAATCCAAAATGTTGACACACTTTCCTTGTTTAAGTCTGCTAAATTGCGAACATTTCTCCTAAGTTGAATTCCTTCTTACTCTTCATTACTTTTCTCAAGCTGCTTAAGTATGTTTGTTTGAGCGCCCGCTGTTGTTTGTCGTTTGTTCTACGTGTCTGTGTTCTTCCCTTTTTAACCTAAAATATTTTGTAAATAAAAAAAAACTGATTCCTCACTTTTGTAAATTATGAGTAGCCTGTAGCCCGCATTAGCCTCATAGTTTCCCTACGAGTTTCCTCGCCACATGCTAGATCTTTAGTTATATTATATTAATGTATATGTAATTCCTTTTATTTCTACTGATGTATCATAAATTACAAAATGGCAAATAAACAAAAATTAATTAACAAAAATAAACTGATAAAATAAATTGAGAAATTGTCCTCAATTTCCACTAAAAGCTGCACGAGGGTATAAGTACAAAGGTAACCCATATTGAAGAACCCCACTATATTATACCGACACAAATTTCATAGTTTTAATCAACGAAGGTGTCAGTGCAACATATAAGGAAAGAGTAAAACAATTCTTTTGTTCTAAGGTTATGATAAACCGAACAAAATTTTAGGTTTGTACATGCAACCGGGCTGGGTCTCACCACACAACGGTTTTTTTCTTTTTTAATACTGCATTTTTAGCCACCAACTTTAACCTATTTAAGGGTCCAAAACAAAACAATTGGAGCCCTTTGGTTCGCCTTACCAATAAGATGACTACAAGAGACGTAGACAGGTATACAGGTATACACATGAAAAAGAAATTTTACCATTTATTTTCATAGGGGGCTCATAGATGATGGCAAAGATACATTTTATATTACACCTGAGTCTGGAAGAGAAGTAAGTCTTACTATGGAAATCAGAGTTTGATCTAATGAAACATATGATTTTATATTGATTCCTCTTTATAACATCAGATTATTAGCCACGACCCCACTTAGTAATTATATGTCGTGACTGTTTTTCACTAAGGGAACTGGGGCCCACAGAGTGTTCCAAGCAAGGGAGGACAAAGCTAAACACATCCTGAATAACTGCGGTGAGGCAATTACCGGAACCAAATTCTACTTCGGAAAAAAAAGTTATACTCGCCTTCCCTGCAGATACAAGTTTGAGATTTCTATGGTTTGAATAGCGTTCTTGTTTGACAACACATGTTCTCACCCACTGTGTGCAGTGTTGATGAGTATGGACGGATGTTTTGCTCTAGCGATTTCAACATTAAAGTCGATGTGCTTTACGGTGCTCTATTGGTCAAGATTTGGCTCAGTCGTGAATGCAAAGACTCGGGCACACTCTAATAAAATAAAATAGCGTTTATATTTACTCTGAAGACTCTTAAGACCCGCAGTTCTTTTCTATAAATTTGTTTCTCGTACCAATTTCTGGTGGCGTTTTCTTTACTTCAGGAAACAAAGAGACTCATGCGGATTTGCATTACTTAGATGAAAAGTCAGGTGCAATTTCACGGGTAAAATTTTGATAACGATTTTTTCTTTTCTCATTTCCATTTCATACATCAAAGATCGTGTGGATGGGACGTAAGAGTGAGAGAGAAACGAAAACTGGAAACAGCCAAAAATATCGTGACGTTTTTTTTACGTTTTCATCTTAGATACGACGAAGCATATCGGGTCACATTGATGAATTCTACAAACCATTTATGACAACAGACGAGACACGATACAATGAACTGCTATTGGTTGTAGATTTTGGAATGGTAAGTAATATGATAAACTTTTAGATTCCTGATGATCTGATGTTCAATTTTTATCCCTAAGTCTCTTTTCTTCTCCACGCATTTATCAGATGAAAGAATTTAATATTACATTAACCGTTTGCATCTTGACGGTGTTTATATTGTCCATACACCGAATCGAAATATGGCGTCCAATTTTAACTGCCATTGTTCTGGACTTACTAGCCTCTCACACATGTTATAATCCTTTTGTGTTTTCCACGTGAAGACGAGGCTAGTAAGTCCAAAACAATGGTAATTCAAATTGGACGCCATATTTGAATTCGGTGTATGCTGTTTCTCAGACTTTCTCTACGGTCCTGAGAGCTTACCTAGAGCTTCTTAAGCCGGTCATCATTTTCTTCATTCTCTTGACTTTTATCTTTGATCTGGAGAGATATCAATGTGTAGAGAAAATAGTTTTTGGTGTCGGTCAGGAAGTAGGAGGTTTATTAACATGATAACATCATCAGGCAAGCAAGTTAATTAGCTGGTCCATTACACACTACTATGGTCGGAAAAGAAGCTATTGGGAGTAAACACTCTTGAGATGAAAGATGTTTTTCCTATCTCAAATTCGTTTTGGTGCCTTGAAAATGTGGGATCTTTTACAAAAAAGTCGCAAATACATTTCGATTTTATAACGAAAATTTACAATTAATTCATTCGGGGAGTAACAGGGCCAAATCCCGGTCTTGAAAGATTCATGATTTTCCTATTGCTCTGTATTGATCAGGTTGAATACTTATCATGAGTCATTCTTCCTTTTAATTTTTCAGTATTTGAAACACAACAATGACACCAAAGTCATAACAGACCGCGTTATAACATTGACAAATGCTGTTGATGCCGTGAGTGATCAGTTTCAGATGTGTAATAAATATCGACTCTCTGAAAATACATTTATTAGCTCTGCGATAATTTAATAGAATGACTACGGTATCAACCGCTGGAACTCGTCGCCTTCTCCTCCCTTGATGTCACCATCTGGTCAATTGTAGTCCTAAAGACAACTGCTGTCAATAACCTTGATTGACATAGGCTGCAGCAGCCTGAACTATAAGTTAGAGGCATTTTCACATCTAGTTTCCAAGAAAGGTATCTCGTATATCATTCGATCAAAAAAAAATAATAATAAAGAAATCGCCTTTAGTTAAACCATCTACAATGTAATACATCTTACCCTGAATCGATATTCAAATTTTGGGATCTGAGTTTATCTTCCTAGTCCCCACGGTAGATTAGCAGCAAACGATTCAGTTCAGTGAAATGCCTATCATGACTTCCTTTATTATCCTTATTTAGATTTATCAGCGGATAAATATCAGGGTAGTACTAAAAGCATTGGAGATTTGGACGAATGGAGACCCTTTTGAGCGTCAAAATAAAGGAGGACCTGACCTTGGTCGTTTCACCTCGTATCGAAACGACCATTTAGTGAAAAAATTTCCTCATGATAACGCACAGTTACTGAGGTAAGAAACTCTCACATGTTTATAAACTTAAGATTAAAGAGTTACAAAGTTGTAGTTACACAAAGTTCACATCATCCACTTTCCCTGCTTTTATCCTCTCCCCTCACCCCCCAGAGAGAAACTCAAAAGAGGTCTAGAATACCTCGATACCTCTTATAGATCACAAATTCTTCGGAAAAATCGACAAAGAAGAATCAGTGATAAACGATCAAAAAAGAGCCAAGTACTTTGCAAGCCCCAAATCGTTCAAGGATCATGAGTTTACTTGAATGCTGTACGAAACACACATGTTTGCTTGCTGCAAAAGTTCGGGCCAGTTTTAAAGGCGGGGGGGGGGGGGGGGGCTGGGGTGAGAAAAATTTATCGTTAACCAGTGGCGAGGTTGCACAGAAACGCCTTCTCTTTTTTCGTTTCAGTGAGTGGCGTTGGTCTGACTGTATTGGCATGGCTTTCTTATTTGGGATGTGTGGCTCTGTATCAACTGGTGTTAATAATGTAAGTTAGAGAGATCGACTGATTGCAAAAATTGATAACAGCACTTCCTAAAAAGTATGGATGAAGGTCACGTGGGAACCACCTCCTCAACCCAATTGGCTGACATCTTAACGAAAACGATGCATGCGTATCCTTTTTTGTGTTTAAATCAAACGTGGTGAGATCCGGTACCATCTTAGGGATAAGTGTGAAATGGCACAAACCTCAAATCGAAGTTTCTAGGACAGACATTGTCCCAAATTGTTGCAAAAGATATCAAAAATGCTTCTCTTGAACACTTTCACCCAAAATTTCAAAGCTTTTCATCCAAGATTACTCTCCCTAAAGCACTCTTGTTTGCTGATTTCACTGTTGGTTATTACCGCTAAACCCAGAGTGGTGGAATGTCCATCGCTAAGTTTGTTTGCCACAACCGTGACCAGACGATAGTTTCGTAAGGTATTCAAAACACTGAAACAAGCGCGTCAGATCCTCAAACTATTGGAAGTCTAAATTTTGGCATTATGTACGCATATATTATCATTTATGCAAACGTCTCTATAAAGAAGTCAAATCTTAGGTTGACATATTCTTGACTGGTCTAGTGGGTACATTAGACATTGCTCATCTTATCATCTGATATGACTTGTTTAATTTACGTTCAATTTTCAAGTGGGATTATGGAAGCATCATTGGCCCTTACGTAGTACTGGCCCATGAAATGGGTCATAACTTTGGATTTAGCCATGACGAAGGTAAGAATGACGAGTTACTTAGTACTCCTTCTTAACGTAAAGGTGGACGAGATTCCGGTGTGGATCCCTCAGCAACTACAAACAAACCTCCTTGACTCTGCTAGTTCTGTGAATTATCTCCAGAAAATGAAAACTAAAGAATTTCTAATTTTTACTCGACTTTGTCTTTACATGTTTATTTTTTCGATTTCTAGTTCATTCATCTTTCTATGCTTTTATTTATTTTCAACACAAGGCCAAAAGTTTTATTCACACATTTCGTTGCTGATAAGGTTAACCTGTTGAGAGAAAAGATCGCCACTTGTTCTTTTAATCATTCTCCCTTCTTTTAATGATATTTAGTGCAATAATTTTCTTCTCAATAGTGCATATTTTGTTGTTTGAGATTTCTTTCGCTCATACCTATTAGTGTGACCTTATTGCTTAATAAAATAAAACTCTTTTCGCTCACTGTTGGGGACAATTTGCAGAGATACTTTCTGACGCGTAGTTGTAGAATAATATTAACGCTTCAATTACGATCATTTCATGATTGTTGACAACCTCGGGCCCGACAACCTCCAAGTACAAACATTTCCGCCACTTGTGACATTTGTGTTGTCTTGAATTATCTACGCCTACGATAAAAACTGAACGAAAGAAAAAGCTTGAATTAACAATTGATCGGGGTAGAAGGAAATTATAAACCTGTCAGTTACATTTTCTGTGCAATTAACGGTAGGGAAAAAACAAAACTGCAACAAGCATAGCATTTACGGTCCCCGACAAGAAAATACTCTTAAACCACAACTATGTGCTACTGAGCCACTTGACCTAATCAATACCAGTTCGCAACTCGTTCATTCGGCGGCTAGTCGGCCCAAACACTCACTTATTTATTATAATGAACTCTTTTCCCAGGAAGCTGCAAGTGTTTGACCCCAAGAGGATGTATCATGGGTGGTCATAAGTATGTGATTGTTGATAATATATATACAAATATATATAACTGCAGACAGGGCGTACACTGTTTCGACCTATGTGGGTCTCGTCATTGCAGTGCAGACACTGGGCCAAGCTCTGGAATAAACCATTGCCTGAGCGCTACACTTGTGGGACCAAGTGCAGGCATCTTGCCATGCGAGAGTGCTCAAATCACAACTAAGGTGATGAGCTTCGCCCAAAGGCTAAGTGCATCGCAACCCCAGTGTAAAGTGCTCGATCGCAAGGCAGCCAAAATGCAAAGCCAAGCGAGAGCTATCTAACTGCAGACAGGGCGCACACTGTTTCGACCTATATATGTATACCTTGTAAATTAAGTTTCCCGGGAGACCCCGTCTCCGATCACGTAAATCACATCTTCGATTGCCGTGTTGCCAGCATGGTTGTCCTGATAGTGTAGTGGTCATCACACCTGACTAGTAACAGGTGGACGTGGGTTCAAATCCCGCTCAGGGCAAATTTTCTTTTCAAACATTTATTCTATTTAGCCTCCAAAGTGAACATGTAAAGATGAAATAAACAATTTTTAAAAATCGAGTTTCCAGATGGGATTT
>NC_142529.1:10002116-10052116 GCF_964205215.1 Stylophora pistillata
GCCACAATTTCGCAACATATTGTAGTTTCGTTGTGCTCTGAGGGACTATTCTCTTTGCGACACTTGGAAAAGCAAACGTAAAGAAGAAATTTAAAGAAAAAAAAAGGATAATAGTGCCACATCAAGTTAAGGGCGTGAATGTACACGTAATAGTCTGTCAATCTGTAACCTTTTTAGTATAAGAAACAAGGATCGTTGTGTCGTGGAGTCAAAACGGATTGTGATGTTCCGGAATACTGCACTGGCAATTCTCGGGATGTAAGTATAACTCTAACAAATGAATTCAGCATGAACTTTCTAACACCAAAATAGCTGTTTCATTAATAAGATGCTAAGAAAGGGAAATCCAGATTGTCACCGAAAAAGGCAATTTTTTTAATGTCTTTCATTCAATATCTGTTATATTTGCAGTGTCCGGAGGATTCATATATAATTGATGGATATCCATGCAATCAGACTAAGACAGTGAGTGAGCCAAATTACGTACCTTTCAATAAAGAGCTTAACATTTAAAGTAGTATTTTTAATCTGCATCGGTTGATTTCTAAATTACACTGACCTTGAGAGAGGCGAGAGATGGAGAACAGAGTTACAATAACATGTTACTGCCTTTTCCAAAGTAAGCTCTTTGATAGAATTGAGGTTAACTTCAAGCACATTTAAGTTGTATAGTTTTGTTATTTATATCCCTGCTCTACTTTCAGTTCTGCAAAGAGTAGTTGATGAGAATATGTCATAATCATATAATTTCAACAGCGCTCTTCTTTAGGACATTCCCGTTGTGACAACTAGGAGAGGTATATGTTCGTGATAGCTACACGACTTTTTTTTCAAAATCATCGTTTCCCCTTTCACTTTTTTCAGTCTTGCTTCATATTGAACAAAATCTTTTGCAGTGCTCTTCATGACAGCACTGCATCGTCTTGCAAACATCATTTACTAATGTAAGCGAGTAATGGTGGTGGATAATAACTACATGAAATCACTAATTCAAATTAACTAATTTGAATTTTTATGAAGACTGTACAAGGAAACACCAACTTTCATAGCGTAAACCACCGAACCCTGAATCCAAGGGTACACGCTCGATATCTTCGTATCAATCCTCAGTACTGGTATGGTTGGCCTTGTCTAAGAACTGAGTTTCTGGGTTGTTCAGCGGGTGAAGGTAAAATTCATGTTATTTTTAAAACAGAGCAATAGTTTCAACTTGATTTCTGGTCAAATTTGACAGCGCTTTAAAGTTGATTAAATTTAAATTGTTTGTTTCTGACTTTGTTTTAATTTCGGAGAAAACTTGGTTCTGAACTCTTCGTTCCTCGTGGCAATTTGTTTTGAAAAATAATCAGGACGTAAGAAAAAAAATTGAGTAAAAAGGCAACACATGGCTCCATAAATATTATTATTATTAAAGGAAAAAGGCTTTCTTTTTATCTAGTTGCAGGAAGAACTTTTCTAACAAAAGAGTGGGAAAATATAGTACTCACAGAACAAACCATTGGAAAAATGAAGAGCTAAATTGAGACTTTTAACAAAAGTCACTACAAGAAATTTGTAACTCTGAAACAATTTCTGAAATTTTGATTAAAACACTGAGTCATTCTTAGTTTAAGAAATTGAGACAGTAACAGAAAGTGTAGTTAAAGGAATTCCTTGGATCATGCTAATTTTGTCGTTAACGATGGTGGCACGCAGCTATTCAGGCAGCTATTTCGGGTGAAATCCACTTGTACTGCATTTTGATTTATGTTAACGTTGTAAAAATCTTAG
The DNA here is from genome assembly GCF_964205215.1 of Stylophora pistillata. NCBI lineage: Eukaryota > Metazoa > Cnidaria > Anthozoa > Scleractinia > Pocilloporidae > Stylophora > Stylophora pistillata. Next base: position 10,003,887 of record NC_142529.1, read on the forward strand.
TATAGTTTAGTTTAAAGTTGATTTGTTTGCTCTCCACAGTCAGTCCAACTGCACCAACTCCACTTAAGTCCTACGGTCTTGATCTTTGCCTCACTCCAACAAACCAGTCTTGTTCACCAAATGACAACGATCGCCTAATATACAGACCTGGAGAGTGCTCAGAAAGCCATTTCCAATTTACACTTGCTGCGGACGGGGTTTTACGTCATAGTTGCAGTGGGAAAATGGTGTGTCCTGAGAATGGTGGCACTGGTAATGGTGCGAAGATTGTTGTCAGCAGTACTTGCAAAACTGAAGACTCGAAATTTGAGCGGACATCAGGTTTGATATAGTTTGGTTCCTTGACAACGCTACTGTTTTACACCTGACTTGCTCGTGTTCATATTACATTCTCAAATTTTAGAAAAAGATAAATGGAAATTGGCTAGGCATTTGTTTTCTCAATGATGAAAAAAGCTTTAGACTTTTGCAAGTAAGTGTATTAAATATTTCTTCGACAGCGCGATCTCTTAAGCATCTTAAAACCGGGAAATGCGTCCATACTAATGGGGCTTGGCCTGGCGTAGACAGACACATGGTATTGTGGTCGGGATGTGATGAAAAACGGCTGGAACTATGGTTTGCAAAGCAAGGTAATTTATGTTGCTGAAGCATACAGCTGCACAGTCTGTAGGATCCGTGTTCAACTTGTAGTTACGAATGATTTTAGTGCAGTATGTATACTTTGTTACCTGAAAGACTTTTGACCAAAATCAGATTTAACAACAAGCAAGCAGCTTGGGGAGCTTAAATGACCAAATGCTCAACTTTTCTTACCGTAAACTTCTAAGAAGGGCATAAGCCTACTTGAATCACAAGCAACAAAGCGTGTCGGACAAAGCATACTAGCTAGTGAAAATACTGCACACGGCATAATACGTCTGTTAGTTAAGCTTGTGTACAAGCTTGCATAATATAGCGAGCTCCATTCAAGGAAACTCATGTATACATGGCAAAAGCCTTTCCTAATTAAGGTCAGGGACCATTCGTTTACTACAAACGTTGGTTATAGTTGAGCGACACTCGACCGAAACGCGCTCAATCATCAATAGCAAGTATATCATTCGAGAAATGATTTATCCCTTATTCATAGAATGTGTAGACCCTCTTGGAATGCAGAGCGGCGATATCAAAGACAATCAGATCACTGCGTCTTCATCCAGACCGGCAGATCTCCCACACTATGGTAGATTGCATAACAAAAAGTACTGGTGTGCCAAGGAAAAAAACAAAAACGAGTACATACAGGTGGATCTTGGACAGGTATCTCTAATTTCTAATCTATTTGATCATGAGCCTTCTGTACAAAGTGCTTCAGTGAAGACCTTCAGTCACGTTACTATATCAAAAAATAAAAAACCTTGGCCTTATTTCTTTGTCATGCCTTAGTACTCACTTCTCTTCTTCCTTTTATCTTTTCACGTATTATTTCTTCCCATCGATTTTTTTGTTTCTTTCTTAAATTTGGCGAAAGTGTGCTGTAAAAAAATGGTGAAATATCGCCACGCATCTTTTAAAGAAGAAAAGCTGAAGATAAAAGAAAACACGAGAGAAAAAGCCGAGGAAGAGAGCTTAGGTTTCACAGTCTCGATGTGTTTGAGTTTGCGAGTTATTTCTGTAAAGTTGAAAGTCGAAAACGAGTTATTAATGACCGATGTCCACCTTAAGTATTTCTGAGTTAAAAGAAATCAATTTTCAGTATTATGCTTCTAGTTTTTTTGCTGATTTCGCATTTTTAGGAACGAACGGTGAACAGCATCTTGATACAGGGACGTGGAAACTGGTACGACTGGGTGACTGGCTTCTTCTTGTTCTACAGTGATGATGGTCAGCGGTGGACTGGTTATTCAGAGAGTGGAGACAAACAACACTCCAATGTATGGGAAATACTTTAAATTGTTCTTTTAAAGGCGACGTTACGCAATTAAGTTCTCATTTAGATTTCTCTTTGTCTTAAAACTGATTCAGTAAGGAGCTCGAGGATATTCACTTGTGGTCGAACCAAAGATAAGGGAGATAATAGTTTTATTATAAGGAATCCTTTCCCGGCATTTTTATTCCAAAAACGTCATTTTCAAGTTTAATTGCGATAGAAGATAGCGAACATATGCACCAGTCAGGAAAATCTTTTTAAAGCCACTGAATAAACAATTTTGTCGTTTTAGTCCAATTGCTACCGAGGAAAATGCAGCGAAATTCACGAAACTCAGTGCAAGGACTTATGGGGAGCGAGTAAGTTTAAATACGCGTGTTTTTTTTTTTTTTTTTTTTTCTTTCACTGATTTACAATCGAACTGCATCAGATCAACGCCTGAAAGCGATTATCCTTTAGACAGTTGAATCTTTTAGTATGTAGATACTTAGTTACTTAAATTTGTTGATTCTAGGCTCGCGAGAAAGATGTTTACCTTCTCAGATCTGAGCTTCTAATACTTAATTGTAAACCCAATTCTTCCAATTTTGTAGCCGCCAAAAACGCCGACCTTGGATGTTATGACAAACTGAACACTGAAGCTGCTGGATATGGTACATGTGATCCAGTTACAAATTCATCATGCAATGCAAGGTACAAGCCCACGGTACAAATTTGGGAAGATTAAGCACCCAGCCATGATTAATTTTTCTTCTAAAAAGAGTAATATTTTGTACAGGGACGCTTGGGAAACAGTGGTCTTAAAATAAGTCGGTTTCAGCAAGTCTCAAGGTAGTCACTTTGGATGTGGCTTGCGACATTTCCACTGCATATTGTTGATCTTCTCTAAACGATAAGGTTGATTGAGTACGTGTCAACTTATAAACTGTTTTCCTCAGCTGTAATCGGTTGGAATGCGACAGCTGTGATCTACGCCTTTTGTCAAACGGTTCTTTCAGCGGTCCGCGGTCGTACGACTTTCCTGCCATTATGTATCTTAATCGTTGGCATCTATGCTCTGGGATTTCTATTTCACAGTCGGTTTTGATGTTGTTAGAGTGAAGTCCTACGTAAAAGGAAGTTTATTTGGCCAATTGCACAAAAGACAGGTTTTCTTCTTCATTAACAGCCAGAAATAGAATGACGAAACATATGCCTTAAAATGCCTTAAACACTCTGATGTTAAGAGACTTATCTGGATCTCGAGGCATTTTACGTATGCAAACATTTCAAACTTCATAATACCTACACAGTCCTAAATCTCTTCTCTCTTGTATTTGAAAGCGTGGTTTTCGTAGCGACCGCTGGTACACGATTTGCCAACAATATAACGAATGTCGTCAATGTTACTATGTTTCCTTGAATTTATTTCTTAGTGACGTTTTGTGCGGCCAACTGCAATGTGAAGACAGCAGAGATACACCTGTTGTGGACTACGGGTGGACGTACACTAAGATCAGTTTGGATAATGGGAAGCAATGCAGGTATTACAGTCTCTTCTACAAAAAAAGTACGAATATATTCTTTAAATCTTTTCAGACTGAGAATAAACTCACGCGAGTCTCTCTTGGAGAATGTGAAAGGTAGCCAAGAAGACGTTGAGAAACGTGTTTCTCGGGAAACCAAACCTAATTGTCTGAAAGCAATGAGTGTATTGAAAAGGTGGTACTTTGAATCAAGCAGGATTAGTGAATATTTTCGCTCACGGTTGGAACCACGTTGGGCCGTTGTGGTTTGTTTGCAGCTGAACCCCAGATGCACCCCCCTTCCACCCTAGGACTTATGGGAAAATCAAATTAAACGCGGCTGATGTGGGTGGTGGTGATTGTAACGAGACAGGGGGGAGTTATATGCAGTGGACCATTATCCCCACCCACCAGGAGGCAGTGTTGCCTAATAATTTTTGCTCCATATTTTTCAATACTTCAAAGGAATAAATTCTGATTGCTATGGCTGATAATTATAGTAAAGAAGTGAAGGTTTGATTGCGATAAAAGAGTCATATTTGAAATGAAATGAACCCGGCGTCGGAAAATACAACCACCCTAATACGTTCTTCCTTCATAGTGCTGCAACTTTAAAATCTATAGATGACCTTGGTGAAGGAATGGTTAGAGAAGGGACAAAATGTGGAGATGATAAGGTAACACTGAAAAAGTAACTCTTTCAATCCCAGGAATGGCCTCTGAGCAGACTCTTGTTGTGATAAGAATACGCTGTTGGTTGAGAAGAATGGGAATGAGGAGATTAATTAAGGAACATTTTTGATTTCAACGCCAATTTTTTAATGAGTCGTACAAAAATGTTTGGCAGGCAATAGAGAAAATTTCTTTGGAGGTCTGATAAGCATAAGGTTTTATTTAGCTACTATTACGGGGAGTAGAGGATACTTCCACGAGTTTCCTTCTAAGTTTTTAAAACAATTGCAATAACGTATTTTTTTCGCACACTTGAAACCAATGATCTCTTCAGGCCGTTTACGCCACGAATGATACAGGAAACGTTGAATCATAAGATAGAATAACAGTACTTTACAAGCCCAACTTTTATGAAGAAAATACCTCGCAAACATTATTGTTTTATTTTTTAGGAGTAATTGACAGAAAGAATTTTGTTGAATTTTGCATTTTGTTGCAGATGTGTATAAGTTACAGGTGTCAGTCATTTGATTCCCTAAACATTGGCAAGTGTCCAGTGGCAAACAACAAGGAGTGTGGTGGAAGAGGGGTAGGTTGATAATTAAATAGTTTATTATTAACTCATTGATTCATTAATCAATTCGATAATTACTAAGGTCACACTTTTCAGATCCATGGCACCCGAGTTGACCTCCCAAATCTTTTACAATACTTGTAACTTTTTATTAATTTGTTATTCAACAGTATTTTTCTGCTCTAGTGATCGTTTCATTCGTTGAAGTCTAATTTTCTCGAAAGTCATCCTGTACTATATGGCGACCTGTGTCCATATTTTTTTCTATTTCGTCTGTCGTTGCATTTGCAAATACAATTTTCATTCCACCACACCTCCTTTCTTCCGTAAGCTTTTTCATTCAATGATATTGACGTCTTTATTATAAGTGCCATCAAGTTATTTATAAAGTTAAACATGAGATAACACTGTTTTGGTTTCCTCGTCGACACAAAATTGTCATGATAAAATTTTTCGTTAGAATGTTTCTAACTTATCGCTCTGTGTATAGGTCTGCACCAACAAAAAGCTGTGTCATTGTGTGGGAGGATTTGATTCTAAAGACGGTTGCGCATCGGGTGAGAAATACTTACAAAATTCAGGAAAATAAGTGAGCTACTTCACGAAAAATTGTTTTTCGTTAGGATTCAACGATTTAAAGAAAAGTCGTAAATGAAGGTTGCTAATGGCATCTTTGTGAAGAGGAAGTCTTATCTTCTATCATAAATTTTATTACTTTCATTAATAGTATTACTATCATCAATGTAAATTTCATTGTTAGTTATTCTCTCCTCATTTCTTAATTTTTCATTGTTTGTTTTATAGTGCGGGACTAAGTAAATTCCAAGTATTTCCCATAATTATGACACTGATTCACAACGATATAGATACCATTCCTTTCTTGTTTTGCATGTTAGGATAGCAATTTGTTTTATCGCCCCTTTTGCAGTCTTTATGAGTAGGCACACTTGAGAAGAATCGAAGACTCTTTTGACTTGCAATAAGAGCAATCCTGAGAGCACGCTTAAAAATGGAAAAAGTGTAGTCAGGAGATGTCATGCGTTTTATGAAAATTGGGTGCCTCTGACTGTTGTTATTTCTGAAACAGACGTTTCGGCTAATGCTTAAGCCTTCATCAGTGATATGAAAAACGAAGATCGTTATCATACGCTATTTAAAGTTAAAACGTGACGCGAAGCTTGCGCGCATAACTATGTATTTGATGCTCGCGCGAGGTGTTTATAGGCTTCTGGAAGTACGATGTGATCGTTCCCAGCATTCGGATCCAAAGTGGAGTGCCAGGCTTCAAGGAAAAGTCCCTCGGGGTAATTAGATTCGAAACCAACGACCCTGACGTTTGTAAAGTCCATGTTATGGTCGAAAAGGTGGACCTAGCTTGTGACTTTGGAGTTTAAGTCAAAACCTGCAACTGCCTTTTTGTGCTCGGCAATTCTGGTCTTTAATGACCTTTCTGTTTGGCCATAGTACTTAAAATTACACTGTGTGCAATTGATTTTGTACACCATGCCTGACTTCTGGCGGTCAGGTTCGTCTCGCTCCTTGGAGCGTGGAAAAAGCTGTTGATTGTTTGTTGTGGTTTAGAGGCTACTTTGACCTTTTGTTGTTTCAATATGCGACTTATTTTCTTGGAAACACCCTGTACATGCGGAAGCACTACAAAGTCATTGAAGTTGGTCTGGGGGGGTTGTTTAAATAACACTCTCTCAAAGTTCCGTATAAAAGTCATTGGATAATTGTTATCTCGCAGAACGGCCTTTACTCGTTGTATTTCTTCCCGTCTAACTTTATTGGTAGATGGAATGTTGTTTGCTCTTTTCAGTAATGTGTTAACAACGGATCTTTTATGGCACATAGGATGACAGGAAAAGAAATCGAGATAACGGTCGGTATGTGTCGGTTTTCTGTAAACATCCACATGAATTTTTGTGCCGCGTCTACTTGTTACGGCGTCTAAAAAAGGCAAGCCTTGTCCGTTGGGGTTTTCTAATTCCAAAGTACTGTATGTTCTGGTTAATTGAATTCAAATGTTTGTGGAATTTGTCGAGTTGATCCTTTTTTATACAAGGGTGACTATCGTCAACATACCTAAACCACTATTTGGGAGGGTAAGGGAACGTGGAGATCGCCGTTTCCTCAATTTCTTCCATAACCAGGTCTGCTAAAACAGGACTAATGAGAGAACCCATGGCGCATCCAAAAATCTGTTTGTAGTGGTCGCCATCATATTTCAAATAATTGTGGTTGACGACAAATTCTAAAAGTCTCAAAATGTTGTCAACAGAAAGATTGGTACGTTCTGCTAGATTCTGGTCTCGTTGTAGTCTCTCTTTGGTTATTGTGAGAACTAAGTCCACAGGTATGGAGGTGAACAGGGACTTCACATCGAAGGAGACCATGACTTCATCGCCGGAGATGGAAAGCTGTTTTATTTGTTGCGTGAAAACGGAACTGTTTTAGACTGTGAAGGTATTCTTTCTCAAAGGTGACAGGACTGAAACCAGATATTTGGAGGCCGCATAAGTCGGGCTACCGATACTGCTAGTAATGGGTCGCAATGGCCTTCCAGGTTTGTGAATTTTCTTAAGACCGTAAAAAGATGCTGGCGTTGAATTACCGCAGTGTAGTTTTCTGTATAAATTTGGGCCAATTTGCGGTGCTGTGCCGTTATTCTAGTTTTTGATAGTAAGTATGATTTTGTTAAGATCTTTTTCAACACTTGTTGTGGGGTCCAATCTCTTATCCGTTAATTTCAGGTAGACGCCGTAACAAGTAGACACGGCACAAAAATTCATGTGGATGTTTACAGAAAACCGACACATACCGACAGTTATCTCGATATCTTTTCCTGTCATCCTATGTGCCATAAAAGATCCGTTGTTAACACATTACTGAAAAGAGCAAACAACATTCCATCTACCAATAAAGTTAGACGGGAAGAAATACAACGGTCATTAAAGGCCGTTCTGCGAGATAACAATTATCCAATGACTTTTATACGGAACTGTGAGACAGTGTTATTTAAACAACCCGCCCAGACCAACTTCAATGACTTTGTAGTGCTTCCGTATGTACAGGGTGTTTCCAAGAAAATAAGTCGCATATTGAAACAACAAAAAGGTCAAAGTAGCCTACAAACCACAACAAACAATCAACAGCCTTTTTCCACGCCCCAAGGAGCGAGACGAACCTGACCGCCAAAAGTCAGGTATGATGTACAAAATCAATTGCACGCAGTGTCATTTTCAGTACTATGGCCAAACAGAAAGGTCATTAAAGACCAGAATTGCCGAGCACAAAAAGGCAGTTGCAGGTTTTGACTTAAACTCCAAAGTCGCAAGCTAGGTCCACCTTTTCGACCATAACATGGACTTTACAAACGTCAGGGTCGTTGGTTTCGAATCTAATTACCACGAGAAACTTTCCCTTAAAGCCTGGCACTCTACTTTGGATCCGAATGCTGGGAACGATCACATCGTACTTCCAGAAGCCGATAAAGACCTCGCGCGAGCATCAAACACATAGTTACGCGCGCAAGCTTCGCGTCACGTTTTTAACTTTAAATAGCGTATGATAACGATCTTCGTTTTTCATATCACTGATGAAGGCTTAAGCATTAGCCGAAACGTCTGTTTCAGAAATAACAACAGTCAGAGGCAACCAATTTCCATAAAACTCCTGAGGGCACGCTCTTTTATTCTTTCCACTCTCCAAGATTGGAAAGCTTGTGAAACTGATTTAAGAGATGGAACTAGTGAACAAATTGCTAAACATTTGAGTGATGTGAGCCCCAGTTGTAATGTTTGTTTTAAATTGACCCATTCCAGCGCTAGTGCCTCGAGAGGGAGCCTGGGGTGAGTGGTCCTCATGGACTGTGTGTGACAAGGGCTGTGACAGTGGGAAGAGAAGAAGGCATCGGTTCTGCGACAATCCCTTCCCTCTACATGGTGGAGCTGACTGCCTCGGAGAAAGACACGAGACGGATGATTGTAACACACAGAGTTGTCCAGGTGACTTAAAAATCTACAGAGATACACATTTTAAAGATTCATTTTATTCTGATTTGTCTCTCTACTTTAATTTTACTTAACTCTGTGAGTCTTAACAACTAAGTATTGAATTTTGTGTCGCAAGTTTGTCTCGGCGACGTGTGTTCAATTTTCCACTTTCTTTGCAAAAGGAATGAGGAAATAAAATCATTTCACAAGCCAGTGTTGTATTAAAGAAAGCTCCTGAAAACAATTGTAAATATTTAGGGGAGATTTAACCTTTACAATTCCCGGGGGAAGGGGGGGAAGGACAGAGGGAGAGTTTTGTTAGATGCAAAAAAAAGAGATTATCTCTTATGTATAGCAGTATGCCTTCTTTAAGATAAAGAGTGAAGTCGATCATCTTGACTACATAGATGAGGTCATGAACTTGCATTTAGTTTATAAAAATTGATTTTATCCGCTGTTTTACTTGTTCCTTAATCGGTGTAGAAAACGATAATAAAGCCCGTAAGAGAACATCTCTTTTTAAAGGAGTCCTTCAGTAAGCTATTTCACTGGCAGCAGTTTCACTGTCATCGATATTATTGTACTTTTCTATTCTTTATATAAATTCAGTCAAAAGCGACGAAGGGAAAAGAAACTCTTCTGGTGACACCATTCTGCTCAATTTTCGATGTTATTTTTTGTTATCTAGTTGTGATTTCCTGCCACCACTTACGTCAGGTTGGGGACGAACAGAATCATTTATATCCCGATGGCGTCTACAAGATTTACCCCACAGGTTCCCAGCCAATGATGGCGTACTGTGATATGTCACGTGACGGTGGAGGATGGACACTATTGGTTACCAGTCATACTAACACCTGGACGACACAGAATATTAAATTACGAAACGCAAACTCTCCAAAATTGACCGATGATTACTCCATCCTGCAGTTTGCAGACAGTATTAAGGACAATATCAACGTGGCTGGTTCTACGTTTGAATATCGATTGGAGGCTCAAAGCCGAGGTAATTCAATGTTGTCAAGGTACCTTGATTCTTGTCGTGCGGGACAGGACAGGGTGGATGAAGAGTGAACTTCAGTAGGCGTAATGATAAAGCATGATCTGCGATAAGGTTCAGCAGCCATGCTGTCTACAAAAAGATCGCTAATTCAATTACCAATTTGGAAAAAAATGATAAGTAGGAGAATGTGCAAGCAAGCATATGACGCTTTCATAGCATATCACTCCTACCCATTTATGTATAGAATTAAGCGACTCATGTAGGAACACGTTCGTCTTGGCCGCCATTATGAATGATGCCACATCCCAAAATTTCCGTCATCCAAAATTTGTAACTTTTTCTATAAGAGCTCATCCACCAACCCTTTCCTCCCATTTTGCGCACCGAGGCTTTTAAAGGTGCATCGCTTTTGTTTCCAAGAGAGGAAAAGGCTGCGCATTAATTAAGTCTTGTCGAAAAGACTAAGAAACACTTCTGTCAAAGGTAAAACTCAAGTTTTGTTCGGTGCATACTTTACACACCTTTATCTTTTCTCTTGCAGGTCGCTGGGGAGGTATCTGGGAGGCTCCCAGAGGTTTTACGTTCACAGCTAACAACAACAAACAGACGAATGTTGAGCTAGTTAAGAAGTTTGACAATTGGGAATATTCAGACAGTGGGATTGAACAAAGAATGCCATGGATTTCTGATGCCAGGTTAACAACATCCCATCATGCTTATCGAAGCTGGTGGGGGACAATAACAGGTGACGATCCGTCGGCATACAAGGGATAACACTCTCGGTACCCTATAAAAACTACAACAGATTTTCTTTTAGGCAAACTCCACATTCGAGATGATCACGAAAAGGACGGGGAAAGCTGATTCAATAACCTCTTTTTCACAGTTTTTCGAAAAGAATACTGAAATACCCTCCCTAGCCACATGTATCCGCAATGAAATCCTAACTGAAATTTGCTACATTGCCTTTCGAGTCACTACCTGGAATCGAAACATACCATTTTTCGGATGGAGAAGGGTGTCGAAGGTAGGAAATATCTTACCACTAGATCCAATCAATACTTTCATGTTGGAACTAAATGCTCAAACTTGACTGATTTGTTTTTCAAGCGGACGCTAAAGAATACCACCCCGCGCCTTGGATCGCTGGTCACCTTATGGAGCGTCAGCCGTCATATATCTGGTACTGGATGAGAGAGGGCCCTTATAAAATACCTGGTTCCTGTAAAGAAGTATTTTTCAGAGGATTGCTGACTAACCCCGTCTCAGGTAAGTTTGGGTACGAATTATAGAGCTGAGTTATTAGGAATCCAGGATTGTAATGGTTTCCTCTTTACTTCGGTCTGTAACTGTTCAAAACAAATCACGCCAACTTCTCAAGAAATAAAATATAAATACGAAATAACAGCGTTACTCGAATTTAACTTGTTCAACACCATTATAAAGAAGTCATTTTTAAATCTCATTCGTTTTGACGGTTTTTTTCGTTCTTGTTGACTTTTTTATATACATATCTGGATATTATTAAGTAATTTTTTTTAGCTGTAGCTACTTTTAACTTATTATTACCTACATGAGCTCAAGGCTCAAGAAAAGAATAGCTTCAACTGCTGATCGATTCTCGGTATGGATAAAGAATTACTTACCTACTTACTTCCTTCCTTTTTATTGTGCTATGTACATCTTATCGGTCAAATCGATCACACCTTATTTATCTAAGGCCCTGTTTACAAGCAAGGAGGGTAACCCTTGTGCTAGGGTTACCCTAGCAGGCGGGTCAAAGATAGCCCGGGTTTACAAGCAAAATTTCACAGATAGGGTTACCCTACCACCCGGGACAACTTACCTATGCTTGGTAACTGCACGCATTGTTATCAATGTTCAAAGGGTCTGGAAACAAGTAAAGAGTTGTCCCGGGTAGGCGAGTTATCCCCACCAGAGCGTTTACAAGGCAGCTAGGGTTACCCTAGCGCTCAGCTAGGGTTACCTTAGTGCTAGGGTAACCCTAGCTGCCTTGTAAACACGTCGATGAAAAAAAGAAGAAATGTGGGAGCGTTAGGGTAACCCTCCTGCCAGGGTAACCCTAGCACCAGGGTTACCCTACCTGCTTGTAAACAGGGCCTAAATTCCACATGCAGAGGTAAGTGCTACCGTGATTTCGCGTGATTTTTTCTTTCAGATGGAGTTTTCACAATTAGACCTCCTGGACAGCATGAAGTTAAAACAGTTTGTGACTTTACGACCGAAGGAGGGCCCTGGACACTACTTGTGACAAGCAAGACCCACAGTGGGTGGGACAAAGACAATGTCAAAGAAAGAAACTCAGACAAGCCTTCTTTACAAGATGACTATTCCATACTGGGGCTTGCAGACGCCATTAAGGACTTTGATAAAGCTCAGGTGAGTCCATCGCAAATAGAAACATATAGTTTGACTTCTGAGTGGCTGTGGGGTGATTCAAAATCAATACTTAGTAATTCGTAGAAGAAACGTTTACGAGTCGATGCCCTAAATAAATCACCCAACTGCTTTGCCCCTCAATTCTCAATTGATTATTGAATTACCTTGGGTTTCTTTTTCACTGTGTCTTGTGATTTGTCCATTAATTTCGCGCGACCATCTCACTCAATGAGATGCAAAACCCTGACTAGTCACCACTTAGATAGTTTTCCTGCCGTATCATAAGATCATAGAGCGGCAATATTTTCGATTGCATCTTCCATAAATCGTTGTGTTTCTTCCACTTTGTTTTCATGCAGGAATTCTTTCACTACCGAATTGAGGCAGACAGCAAAAACCGCTGGGGAGGGATCTGGGAGGCACCACGTGACTACACATTCCTGTCCACCTGCGACAAACAAACCAAAGTGAAACTCGTAAAGAAGTTCGATTCGTGGGACGAGAACAGCAACTTAGGAAAGCGCATGCCCAGACTGGGACTATCTAATAATCTGTTATTAGCCAGTGCCTCTACTGTGGACGAACCGTCGGGATCCTTGGTGCATAACAGTGGAGCCAGCTCCGCCTCGTATCTGGAGCAGGAGAAACCAAACCCGAGTGTTGTGAGATACTGGATGAGAGAGGGGGCGAGGTGAAGCTTTGTGTACACAATGTCAGTGTAGACATCTAATATAGATAAACAGATAATTTTTTTTCCTGTAAGATATAAACTCATAGTGGTACTTTGACTTTTCTTGAAAATTACTCTTAGCAATTACGCTTGTCGAAGAAAAATCCGACTTGTCGTCGTAATCAAAGACAGAAAGAATAAGAAAGATCTTGAAGTTTTCTCCGACTTCTAGTTTAAAAACATGCAAAAAAAAAACAAAAACAAAAACAAAAATACAACGGTAGAGAAAGGGATTTGTATTTTCACCTTGACCGTTATTGAAAACTTTTGAAAGCAATTGTCTATAAAATACCATTTTTTTCAAAATATCAGTACATTTGTCGTATTCATCATCAACTACAATAATCGAGAGTCATTTTTTTGTGAACAGGTTATCTTGTAACGATTTGAAATTACACGGAGTGAGAGCTGGTAACAAGTACGACGAGGATAGTTTCCAACTGATGAAAGTCAGTGACGCCCAGTATCTCCCGGTCTACTGTGATATGACAACAGCTAAAGGAGCTTTCACTCTTATAGTGACAAGTGCTCACAACAACTGGACTAGGGAACAAGTCCCTCGCAGGTAATGATGTTTAATACTTACGTTCTTTTAACCAATCAGATACAAAGTTACTTGTGTAATGCGTTGGAGGTCATTTAAGGCTCTTGGATCGCTATAGACAGTAAAATGGTAATAATGACAACTACAACAATAATAATTATAATAATAACATTAATAATAATAACAATAATAATAATTCGAATATACGCACGCTGGTTGGCTGGTTTGGAAGTGACTTGCAAGTACTAGTAATTCACCTTCAAGCAGCCAAAGAGACAAAATTCCGCGTCAACTATATAACTTCCGACCATTTTTGGTATATTGACTGAAATAAACTATTTTTTTTTGGTTGGACTCAAATAGTTATTCAACTCAGTGTTGGTGAAAGTGATTGATATTTACCTCACCTCGATGAATAATTGTTCAATATTCACGTCCACCTCGGTGATTGATTGTTAATGATAATTATAATGACGATAATAATGATAATAATGATTATGATAGTAATGATGATGATGATAAGATAGTAATGATGATGATGACATGATAGTAATGATGATGATGATGGTAATAATAGCAATAACATGGCAGGATTTGGTCTAGAGGCCTTCATACAATTTATAATTCCTCGTCATTCTAATCTTGATAGTAGCGTTTTCTTGTCGTTCTTATTCTCGATATATTTATTAGCTGTGTTTGGGTGAGCACCAACGTTAATCTATTGAGAAAGTGGAGGCCTTGGTATGTACCATGGAAAAATACCGATTATGATGTATTTTTGTTTCCATTTTCAGATATACCTTATACCCAGGACTGAATCGAGATTACTCCATCCTAGACTTAGCAGACAGTATTAAAAGCCTGAACAACAATGGAACATTCCAATACATGATGGATGCTCACTCTAGGCGTCACTGGGGAGGGATTTTTGAAGCTCCCACATCTTACAGGTGGGGAAACAAAAATAGGATTGCAACAGACTGACTACTTTTACTGCACTTTACTTTGTATTGCCATGTACAGTTTTTCACGATCAGAAGCAACAACGTACCCTAATTTCATTCAACACTGTCTTATTCATAAATGTATTTCACATTTTTAATGAAGCTTCATGGCATCGGATTCTTCGCAAACCCATGTAAATCTAACGAGGAAGTTTGACAATTGGGAATATTCTTGGTGGAATTCGTTAAACAAGAGAATGCCGTGGTTTGACGCCAAAGGAACTCACAACATGGCTCTGCTGACCACATCATACAGCCCCACCCACTACCCGTCGGGTTCGATCATTTGGGGGGGCCCTGACCGGTTTCCGTCCGATTGGATTTGGGCTGGAGGGATGAGAAACCCTGGAGTAATCTGGTACTGGTTAAACGAGGATGATTGTGACGAAGATAGAAAACCAGGTATTACCGTAAATACAGCAAAGACCTCTGCTTCTATAAGCCCGATAAACTTGGCCGACTCGTTTTATATTATCAACGTCAGCACTGTTTCCTTTTTAAAAATTTCGTTTCGTTCCTTTGAGGAGGTGGATTTGCCCGAGGTTCGAAAATGTAATTTTTGGCGTCCGAGAGCTTATTTTCATAAGACCGCCAAACTAGCTGGCCTGAATGGCGGGGAAAATTTTGTCTTTTAATTTTAGGTGTAGCAATTGTACAGCTGTCACCATTAGGCTGAAAAGTTGCTTACTGCAGTGCCAAAAAAACGCGTTAAAAAATTGTCAGACCTTAAAGCGGGACTGTGACGAAAAACGTATCATTCCGTAAAAGCTTTTTACAACAATATCTCGAATTCATGCGCTTTGAATAACATATGCATTAGATATTAGAAAAATCTAGCCAACGACCACCGAGAAAAGGAAACTTTTGCGTTGCGAAATCGCCCTTCCGCCATATTGCTGTTGAATAAAGGAACGGCAGGACATAGGTAACGCGTCATATCGCAGTGACGTCATCCAATCAAGACAACTCGAAGGCAAGAGAGCTTGTAGGGCAAAATCACTATGTCTTCAAGCGAAAGTAATCGATCATCTGGTTATTACTCCGTTCCCTCGATAGCTTCCCTGGAAAGTGATGTGAACAGTACTTTTCCTGATGAAAGAACCAATGTAATTGAGGAATTTGATTTCCTTTTCCTGTAGGCGATCTTTAAGTCTATTTATTTTGGTTGTCAGCGTGTCGATTGTTTTCTTCCGACTTCGGTTTTCGTCTCTCACAAACTTGCATGCGTCGAAACTTTGGTGGAGGTATAAGTGAGTCTCTTCCTAAAATGACGAAAATGGAGCATTTAATGATATAATTTGACTCTAATACGTTGGAATTCCTTGACCTGACTATGTGTTGTTTATTTGTACTGACACGATCGCGTGCATTCGCATGCAGAATCTCTCTTGTTTTTAAACCAACGAATAACGAATAGTAAATGAAAGCTTGGAAAATTATACAGTTTTTGTGTTTTTTAGATATTTCCTACAGGTGTGGAATAGTTGAGAAGAATTGATTAGAAAAGTCGACTCACATGCGATGATCCTTCGATGAAGTACTTGATGGTGAGGTTTACTCGTGATTACCGCGGCTTTCTCTCAAACTTTTCCAGTTAGTTGGTACTGATCCTGGTAACAATCTCAATGCCCCTTTTAGATGGCAGGTCCTTAAAAAACACGATTCTAAAAAATGCTCAGAAACAACAAACCGGCCTTCGGGATCGAAGCTTTTTCTGTGAAGTCCTACAAAGTTCTTCCACTTCGCGGCAAGGTTTTTGTTAACGGGGGAGTCGTGTAGAGAGATTCCATCTTGTGGATTTGATCTATTGCTGCATCCCTGTACAACACATCGAGGCGAAGGCATTGTGATATGCCAGCTTTAAAAATTATAATCGAAACATTCGAACTTTTCGCGTTTCTAACTCTTATAAAACCATAGAAATAACACTGATGGCTTTGACAACTTTATGTCTTGGTTGATTGGATCACGTCACTACCCATACCCCCATCGGCCAGATTCAGTACAGTCCAATCGGATTCAACAGCCTCGAAAAAGATCATCCAAAAAATGCTACTTACCGTGGGAATTTAAACTCAAAAATCGATACAGTCATTCGTTAACGTTTTGAGATCCCAAACACAAAATTTCATTGTGATCGGAGAAACTGACGTTTTTCGTCACAGTCCCGCTTTAAGAGATCGAGCCAGCTTGACCGGCTCTGAGATCTCGATATGCGGGCTGAACGTCTAGAAAAGTTTTCCCTACGAACACTTCAACCCAATACTTTAGCAAGATGAACCAAATGGATTTGCGATTTGCTAATCTTCTTACCCGTTGTATTTTTAAAATTTGTTTTGGTATTTAGTAAATGGTGGACTAACCGAGTGGGGTGAATGGGGAAGATGTGACAAACTATGCGAACCTGGTATGCAGCAAAGGTACAAAACATGCACAAACCCCAAGCGACGTTGTGGTGGAAAACAGTGTGATCCAAACATTGCTACACGAGACGAGAGGAACTGCGTTTATTGCCCCGGTAAACACTTTTTAAAAGATTGAAAAGGAAAATTACTTAATTTATCTGCTGGGAGTATGCATTAATCATAATGTGGTATATGCCTTTGCTTGCGCGTGATTGGTCTAAATGCATGACTACATGATCAAATATGCAACAGCTAACGAAACTACTACCTGTTGGGTTAAGAAAAGCTTGAAAAGGTTGTTAAAGCACTCGGCTGCACCCAATGGTTTACAGAATTTCAATTTGATCTTTCAACCTCCCTCGTTGTTTACTAACCGGTAAACTGATAGAAAGTGTGGTTTATTACTTAACTGTTCATTTTTAAAATAAGTTTTTTTTGCAATATTTGAACAGGCTGGCCCATTAAGCTGGAAGATGGTTTACACGTGGGCCTATATAAAGAATCTAAATATGTCAATATCTCTGTACGTATATTGCGTTCACATGCAGCTGTTTCGAGTAAGGTTGTCGAAAATAAAAAGTATAGAAGTCCCAATAAGTGTTGAGGGTAGTTTTGGGGTCATGGTTCCTTGACTTCAGACAGTTCAGGATTTCAGGGAAATCTGAAAACATCTCTTTGTAAGGACTAAGCATCACGGGTTTAATGAATTTATATATTTGTTTTACTTAAATAGATTATTATTAAAAAAAATCATTTATTACTGACACGTAGGGCACCTTTCGAGATTGTCGCATGCATTTTTGTCCTCTTTTCCGTCATCGTTTCACGAAACAGCTGTACGATATGCAAAAGAACTCACAACATAATTTACAGACTAAAGCAGGTATAATTATTGTGATAACTGGTGAATTTTTGTATTCAGAAAGTGGAATACGAAGTTACGGTGACTTCTGTGTGGCCCCAAACGAAGGAGGTTGTTCCCCTCCTGATGGCAGTTATCTCATATTCACCAAAAAAGAAGGCACGGCTTGTAATGCAACCGATCAGATTTTTGTTCTTGATCAAGATGGCGTTATTCATCACAAGTGCAGCAAGAAAGTGGTCTGTCCACAGGGTAATTTTTTTTTATCTTTTTACCTTTTTTTTTCTTCGGTTTGCAGTGATTTGTTGTTTAGAACATTTTGTTGGTTTTTCCCTGTTGTTATGGTGTCGTCAATAGAATGTAATTGAATTCCTATCATTGTTGTTGTTGCTGTAGCTGTTGTTAATGCTGTCGTTTGTTTTAGCTAGAATCATGAAAAAATGTTATGAGAAACTTTTACGTACTTTCAATATTTCCGTAGAATCATTTCCTTTTCCGTTTGTATATCAATTTGTACGCGTCCAAGTATTCCGCTTGTTCAATTTGCACATCTCGAATCAATTTGCCCAATTTTTTTAGTTTTACTATTAACAAATCCTTTTAATTTTTTAAGACCCAAAATTAGTTTGGCGGTTATTCTTTTCTTTTTGCAGACAATAACCCTACTTACTACAAAAAACTCATGCTGAAGGATAAATGTGATCTGAGTATTTCAAGGCACATGAGGTATGTTATCAAATTATAAACGTGCAGCCTGCAACATATTGTCCACTCGAGCCTTATATGTTAAAACCTCATTCATGTTGGATTCATCACTTTACTCCTTTTTCGCGCGTTATATTTCATTGTGTCCAAATTCTCGTGCGTTTACACCATTTAATAACACGCGTAGGCATTTGTTAAACAGCTTGCACGAGGGACAGTGCACTTTTCTCTTTTTAAAAACCTTGCTAAGGATCCATTCATCACTTATAGCCTGAGGGAGGGGGGTAAGAGTTTGTAAAATTTACCTCGTCTCCCCTCCCTCACTGGCAGTTTTTTGGCCGTAAAATTTATATGCTCCACCCCCCTCTAAACATCGTTGGCGACGACTGATCTCCCCTCTGTTCCCCCTGAAAACCATTTGATCCTCCGAAAAAAGTCCGCCACCCCTCCCCCCTTGTGATGAATAACGAATGATACCCAAATAGTCTTCTATTAACATGCCGAGAGAATCGAATTCTCGCGCCCTCCTTTTCAGACACAAGATAAAACATTCTTGTTTTCAAGACTTTACTCAAGTGGTTAATATCTTCCGAGAGGAAGAATGAAATTATGAAAACCATAAAGAGTATTGTAATAAGTACAATCTTTCATTCTGATGATATAGCAAAAGAATGTTTCTTCTCGTAGAGAGCAATGTTAAAATCGGCGTCTTTCGTTTATCTCATCATTGCAGGTTGCCGGCTCATAATAACCTAAAGAATTTGAAGCACAATTTCTGTGTTCATCCAAACGGTGGATGGCCAGGCGAGGGAGTATATTTGAATTACTGGCCAGGGTGTGGCGAGGAAAGGCTGAAACTCAACTTCTTTAAACTTGGTAAGATACTAATTCAAAATGTATTTGGTCAGCGGTTGTCTTACACGCATGCGCATTGAAAGGCAGCCCTACTTGAAGGGCCACTATGTTGTAATAAACGTGTTTGTTGTATTGTTTTAAATCTGGTTGAATTTGTCTCTCTTAGTTCGAACTGAGTTTTTTAAACAATGCTCGAAACTTACAATTAGAAATTCTCAATATAAATAATGACTTTCATTGTTCTTCTAGGTGCCGCATCGGCCTGAATTTTAGCGGGGAGAAGTTATTCACTAACCGGAAAAAAAATATATAGATATTAGCATGGCGATATGTTACAACTGCCATGGAAGCTGGGGAAAACTCGATGATAGAAAATAAAGGCTCAAATTACAACGTTTGCACTCTGAATATTCACTGAAAGTAACAAATATGGCCATCACTCTTACATTGCACATGTACCTTAAAGATAGACTCGGAAAGTTGCATCTTTATCTACCACCTATTAAATTCCTTCTTTTTTTCGTTTAATGCCACGCCTTCATACCCAACTTTGCCTCTAACAAAATCACATCATTCTCTCTAAGTTCCAATAAAGGAGGCATACAAATTATATTGTATTCAATCTTTGATGAGAAGAAAATTGTTTTGATAGAATTCCTGTACAATGATTGACGGAATTCAAACAAATTAAGGTTTTTAGGAAGGGGATTTATAAGTCACATCAGGCCCATTGTTCGAATAGGAAAAAAAATCACACCTTCGTCTTTTTGTGCGTACGATTAAAAAAAAACGGCAAAGTCTTAATGCGCGCAAAGCACGCGCCTCGTAACACAGGGAAAAAAGTAAATATTATGCAAAATGTATCTTAGACGACAATTGTTAGAATTCGAATGACAACGAAATCAGTTTTTTTAAGAGATTTGTCTACAGGTACGACATGTTATTGATTTAAAATGAAAAAGTTACACCTCAACCGTCCGCTATGTTGATTATTAGGCAAACCACCACAACGACATCAACTGGCAGAACAATAGCTCTCAACGCGTATTAAATCCTTGTACATTTCTTAGCCGTGCTCTTCAAAACAACTAAGTGAAATCACCAAAATTGGCTTGGTGTTGGAACAGAAAAGTCGACGGTATTTTTTAAGTATCCACTGAGAACTCAACACTACTCATACAATGAATTATGCTGGAGATGAGTTCTGGCGCCGTAAGAGACAGTATACACATCGTCCGCGAAATTCTTTAAAAATTTTAAATTAATTTTTTTATTGCAGTTTTCCTCGGCGTTGTCGTCTCGACTGCTAACGGTCCCTTCTAGGCGGGGAAATATTTTGTTTGATATGTTAATCTTGTGTGTTTAACTTATGGAGACCGAAATTCGGTTTGCTTAGCAATTTTCTGTACTGAGCGAAAATTATCTTTACCCTTGCTATTCTTTGTTCTCTCTTTGGTTGTATTGAATTTATTTATTAATTTTTTTGTCACATTTTTCTTGCAATGGCCATTTACACAGGTATATCTTTATTCAGCAGAGAAAGTTTCATTTCAGTTTCTTACTTTTGGTTTCACTGATCATACGATCAGAATACGACTAAACAAGACAATTTTGCTACCAGGAAGGTAAATAGCCAAAAAGAACAAAATGTGAGATAAAAAACATCTTTACCTGTTTTACAAAACTAAAAGTTTTTGGACTGAATATTCAATGACGTAGAATTTTGGGCACGAAACAATCTCAGAGTAAAGATTTATTACAAAAAAAAAAGGTGAAAAAGAACTTTACTTAAACTTGAGGCCCTGTTGGGGGGGGGGGAGGGTACAGATAATGGCAAGAGCTGTATTAAAATGGCTACCACTGACACTTATAAGGCTACTGGAATTAAATTTCACAGAAAAATGTGACATCGTAGACGTCAGCAAAGTGAGGCGAACATTTCTACGTGAGTCGGAATTTTTTTTTGTCTAGTGCAGATACAAAGCGCGGCAGCTGTATTAGCGCCAGCCGTAGTGATTTCATTCCAATCTGTAACGTTGTGTGGTGTCAAAGAAAGCTCGTATTAAAAGTCATCCTTAAGTTCTAGCAGTTCCAGGTTTACAGGTCCAGCGATTCGGTGGAATCACTCTTCTGCCAGATGATGTCTGGACAGGGGTATATTCTTCGTCAGACTTGTCATCGCTTTCACAACTTTCACCTTCAGGCAAAAGATCTGCTATATCGTGAAGTTCGCCTAATAATTGTTCATATAACTCCTCAGAGAACTTTATGACATACTCTCCTTTCTGCAAAGCCTTCTCGTCAGCAATACTAATTACTGCATCGCAATGGACGTCGGACTTTTTGTGGTAAGTGAAGTGTGAACAATCTTCAAAGGTTGGCACGTAGACTTGGATATCAAAATAAGAGTACTCGTCGTTATCAGTGACATCAGTTTCGACCCATCCTATAAAGAAGGGACCATTGGTTGATACTACTCTGATGTGATCGTGTTTCACAACTAGCACAGCGCCGGATTGAAACAAAAACAGTACCACGAATCTCAGTAGGCGCAGTGCTATATTCAGAACGAGATATCCTTACTGGCCAATTGACCAAGAGCGTTTTCACTCCGTTGGTAGATTTAAAGATCAAACACAAGTTGTAACGATACTTACCCATTATACTGTACTCTCCAATGCCACTATAGAGTCTTGAAATAAGATTCTGCCACTCAGTTTGGCCACTTGCAATGTACGTCTTGTCTTCTCTAGACATCCCGATGTCAATACTGAAGTCGCCAATCTGACATCTCCTTGCGTCGCTTGAAAGCCTGTAGTCTCAGCGGAGATCTTTTTTGAGGGATTGAATATCTGAATGTTTCTCACTCAACGAAACAACGGTGTGCCGAAAGCTCGATCTTTTGTTATGATTATAATTGTAGACCTTAATGGTCGCATCACATTTTAAGTTAACAGTAGGACCTGTTATCCCACCTGTAGAACGTGTCGACTGTTGCACTTCAGACTCTTTATCGTTTACGAGGAATGTCAACGTCTTTTGCACCGAACGTCGGTTTCTCGACTTGCCTGGCCTCTTAGGCTTCTTGCAACTTTCTTGCTCACTCTTGTCACTCTCACTCTCAGACTCTTCTCGAAACTCTCGCCTTGCTTTTTTTGTAATGACTTCTGACAATTCTGAAGAGTACCCATATTTGCCGTGTTTGCGTTTCTTCTTCGAAATGGAATCACCTAGAGATTTATGTTATTTGAGTGTTGTTAGATAACCCGAAAGAAAGTCAAAGCCGTAAAAAAAGACTCTTTTTGTATGACTTTGTATGGGAAACCCTATCCCTTCCGCAGATGCCCCTTTTTTTCGTACGAACAGGGGAAGGGAGACAACCAAAAAGACCAGGATGAGGCAATGCTAATTATCGATATTTCGGAAATAAACTTTTGAACAATTAACGACTTCCCCAGTTAAGATAAGGCACAGGAAAGCATTTACCAAACTTGAAAAATGTTAATTATTTTATTATTAAGGGTAAGACCAGCACTGTTTTGCACTTTTTTTAAAAATTGCCATACAGTTTCCCATCGATGTCATTAATGTCATAAATGTTTAGCAGATTTACGTTCCCATTTGGTTAGTGGCTAGGCACGATTACCAGCCGATCGAAACTTTAACAAACACCACAACACAACTGTCACAACTGACTGCTCCCGCTATAAAAAGGTCAAAAGTGGCTAAAACGGCTGAGTTGGCTGACAGCTTAGTCTCCCTCGCAGTCATTACTAGTCTTGTCACGCAACGCTCCTCTTCTTGTTGGAAAACGGTCCTTTTCCAGGTTTCTTCTATAAACTGCTTTCTTTTGCTTTTTCCTCGGTTTTTTTCGTCTAGATAAATCGAGCTACATCGTTATACCACTTATCTATTGTTCCATCTTAGGTAAACTAATTTTTTTATAAGCTTCAACCTGTCACTAGTTATTTGCCTGTATCTTTGTTTTCCCGACAAAGTTTATAATTTAATTTAATTTAATTTCTTATATATATTTAATTAAATTTCTTAATAAGTTCTTATATAGCGCATTAAAATTGAACTCTATGCGCTTTACAATTACAATTAACAAAATTTCAATAAAAATCCTATACATACAATATATTTCAGTTTCTTACTTTTAGTTTCTTTGGTCATACGATCCAAATGATACCCACGACACCTTTCTTTTTTAAAAGGTAAGCAGCTAAAAAAAATTCAATAACATAAATCTTCGTTAAGAATTCAGGAAATGATCTGCACGGAATTTCGGATAACAGAGTTTACAAAACTCGTTATAGTATTGGCTATGGGTCAAGAATAATCCTAAAAACTTGAGTTTAACTGATATCTTTTTGAAAAATGAATAGTTTTACGACAACTCCTCCGTTAAAGTACAAGATGTAATTACTAATTCACCTTTCCAACTGCTATAAAGTTGAGTCTAAATAAGTTCAGAGGACTTACTGTTACATAAAGGGAACGAGGTCTAAGGAATAGTCTCTCTAATTTCCTCACCTATTAGTGGATGATGTACTGATATTGTAAGAAGTTATGGTTAAATCAGTTCCCAGTTGTCATAATCTGGAGGTGAAATGGGTTCAACAAAAACGCCATGATCAGGTATATGAACAGGGAATTCTGATATAAAATCAACGATATCTATTATAATTCTATGGATATCATAAGTTAGCTGGAAAGACATGTTGTTCCCTCTTGGGTTTTATTTACGAATCGCTTCTCACCGGTAAAGTTCTCTCTGTGTTTACCCTATTTATTTGCGTTTATCTTTTTTTTGCAAGGAGCCTGGTCTATTTCAGTTTCTTGCTTTTGCTTTCATCAGTCATATTAGGTGCAGTGCGGTTCCCTGTTCAAATGCAAGTAGTTGAAGACAAATGATGTAGTTATATTCCTTTCCCGTTTTTAAAAGCCATCTGCGTCATCTCGAATCAGTCACAACAAGTATCAAATTCAAGAACAGGAAATTCTGACGTAAAAGCAAGGACCCATAATGTTGTGTTTTGGATCTATGAGCGAAACTGGAAAGTCATGTCAAAGAACTTCGGCTTTCTAAATCATTTTAGTTTGAAACCTACTTAAATTCACATTTTTTTGTGCTATCGGTCTCGCCAGTAAAAAGACGTGAACAACTTCAGGCAGCCGGGCACGGTCTTATATGGACCACGGCCCCGCAGTCAGAAATATTCAAATAGTGTACACTAAAATTTTATTTTAATTTATTCAAGAGTATCAGGTGTTTGTTTAGAAATCTCAAGCGATTCCGATTTTTCAACGGACGAATTTTCAGAGCTTTTGCATATCGTTCACATAAATGATTTCCAATTATAATTACAAATCGTGTTCCGCGGTTCACATAAATGATTTCCATGTATTCACAGTCATTTAAATAGGTATCACTTACTAAGGAAGGATATGAGCTCATTTGAAATTAAAACCTGGTGTCAACGTGGCAATGTTAAGAAGAAAAAAAAAAACAGAAACGAAAACCTAACAAATTCAAATCAAAACTACAATCCCATAACTCTCCCCGCGCCTTGCACCAGTCTCCATTGGATTGCCTCCAGATTCATTTATGACTAATTAAGAGTCTTGTGCGGTTAACTGTCAGTCGTAAAACGGCAGGAAATACTTGGCAGTTAAGGGTAAAAATTGACAAATTTCCACTGTCAGTTGCGAAAAAAGGTTTTCCTTTAATCGCGAAAGAAATAAATTAATAGTTAGCCATAAAATGGCAAAAAATTTTAAGCGTGAGTTAACTTTGCTTCTATTTCTTTCTTATGTCAAGGGGCGTTGCTTTTCACATGTAAAACTAAGCCGTAATGAATATTACAGAAGAAATCCTAAAAGCAGTTTGGATAGGTTTAGATGTCGCCATATTTCTTTTCAAGACTGATCGTGGCCTACAAGCAACTGAGTTATGCAATAAATGTTTGATTCTAATCCAAAACTCTGAATCTTGTATTGACTCTAATACTGACACCAAATCTGATTTCTCAAATCCTGCAAGATATGGTAACAAACTTCTTGACACGCTCCAGCAGGCTGGGACTCTAACCATACAACTGGGGGACAAATATCAAGCACAGAGGCGGTTTGAAGAGGCAAGGAACCTTTTTAAAAGCGCACTTAGCATCATTAAAACGACTGGCCACAAAAGGGAAGAGGCAGTGGCTTATCAGAGACTTGGATTAATATCAGATATTCTCGGTGAATATCAGAAGGCTAAAGAATCTCTCGAAAAAGCACTAGCCATTGCGATACAAATTGGTGAAAGAGAAGGAGAAGGAAAAAGTTATGGTAACCTTAGGACTGTGTTTCATTCTATTTGCGAATATCAGGAGGCTAAAGAATACTACCAAAAAGCATTAACCGTCGCAAAAGAAATTGGAGACAGACGAAGTGAAGGTAAATTTTACGGAAACCTTGGCTGTGTTTCAATGCTTTGACAAATATCAGAAAGCTAAAGAACATCACGAGAAAGCTCTTTCCATTGCGATAGAAATTGGCCACCGTAAGGAATAGGAAAACATTACGTAAACCTTGGCATGGTGTTTCATTCCCTTAGTGAATATGAGAAAGCCAAAGAATTCTCCGAGAAAGCACTTGCCATCGCAGTAGAAATTGGCGACAAAGAAGGGGAAGGAATATCTTACAGTAACCTTGGATCTGTGTTTCATTCCCTCACTGAATATCAGAGAGCTATGGAATGTCACGAGAAAGCACTTGACATTGCAAAAGAGATTGGCGACAGACAAAGTGAAGGAAGAGGTTACGGGAACCTCGGAACTCTTTTAATTATTTTTCCCGGAACTTTATTTAAATTTCTTAGCCAATATTGGAAGGCTAAAGACTATTTCCAGATGGCACTTGCTATT
Organism: Stylophora pistillata; assembly: GCF_964205215.1. Classification (NCBI taxonomy): domain Eukaryota; kingdom Metazoa; phylum Cnidaria; class Anthozoa; order Scleractinia; family Pocilloporidae; genus Stylophora; species Stylophora pistillata. The sequence goes on from NC_142529.1 coordinate 10,029,967, forward strand.
GCGATGGAAATAGGCGACAGGGAAGGAGAAGGAGAAAGTGACAGGAGTCTTGGAACTTTGTTTCAATCCCTTGGTGATCATCAGATGGCTAAAGACTATCTCGAGAAAGCACTTGCTACTGCGATTGAAATCGGCCACAGAGAGGAAGAGAGAAGGTGTTACGAGAATCTTGGAAATGTATTTCACTCTCTCGGCGAGTATCAGAAGGCCAAACAACACTACGAGAAAGGAATTTCCATTACAAAAGAGATTGGCGACAGACAGAGAAAAAAGGCCGTTTTACGGGAACCTTGGAAATGTCTTTAATTCCCTTAGCGATTATCAGAAGGCTAAAGAGTATTACCAGAAAGGACTTGTCGTCGGAAAAGAAATGGGCGACAGACGAAATCAAGGAACTATTTACGGGAACCTTGGAGTTGTGTGTTATTCCCTCGGCGAATATCAGAAGGCTAGAGTGCATCACGAGAAAGCACTTTGCATTGCGATAGAAATTGGCAATAGACAAGGAGAAGGAAAAAATTACGAGAACCTTGGAAATGTGTTTAATTGTCTCGGTGAATATCATAAGGCTAAAGAAATTCTCAAAAAAGCACTTGCCATCGCGATAGAGATAGGAAACAGAAACAGCAAAGGATCATTATACATCAACCTTGGAAGTGTTTTTTGTCAGCTTCGTAAATATCGACAAGCTAAAGAACATTTCGACAAAGCTCTCGGTATTAGTTTAGAAGTTGGCGACAAACGATTAGAGGAACGAGTTCAAGCAAACTTAGCTTTTGTCTTAACTTCTGTTAATGACTATCGGAAGGCAAAGCAGCATTCTGAGAGGGCGCTCGCTATCAGCATGGAAATCGGTGATAGAAATTCAGAGGCAATGATCTACCACAACCTTGGAAGTTTGTCTCTCAAACTTCGTGAATGCGACAAGGCAGAAAGATATTTTGACGAAGCTCGCTCAAAAAGTAGCAAAATCGGAGACAATATGACTGAATTTCGAAGCCTTCTCAGTATCACAAATTTAAAAATGTTGCAATCAAAGTTCGAGGGGGCAAAACAAGATCTTTTTCTGTGTGTTGAAAGATATGAACGATTGAGAGATTGTCTGGAGGGAAACAAAGAATTTGAAATGTCGCTTTTGGAGGAACATGGTACTTTTCCCTACAAGTTGCTCACTAACTTGCTTTGTTTCAGTGGAAGTATTCAAGACGCTCTTTATGTAGAGGAGCTAGGACGGGCTAGGGTCCTTGTAGAAGTTATGGCAGGAAAGTTCTCCGTTGAAAGCCACATCTCCGCTGATCCACAGTCATGGTTCAGGATTGAAAACATCGTGAAAAAAGAAAGTGACAGTACTTTTCTGTACATTTCGTATTATGATCGGCAAGTTTTTTTCTGGGTTTTGAAAGCGAATGGAGACATTGCTTTTCGACTATCCAAAAACGTGGAAGACAATACGCTTATTGCCGAAAACGTTTACAATGTGGAAGGAATTTTCAAAAAGAGTACCGCCAGCTTTCGCGTTTTATCGACAGAGAATTGCGAGGATCGATCTTTGGATGACAACGTGACGATATCTGTAAATCACGAGAGCCGAGCAAATCTGCGGGGTGACGAAACTGAAGATGCCAAAAGAATTCTTCAATTGTGTTATAAATGGATCATTGCTCCTGTGGCAGACTTACTAACCGAGCCTGAAATCATCATTGTGCCGGATCGTTTCTCGTACCGAGTTCCTTTTGCTGCCTTGCGGGATGAATCAGTCGGAAAGTATTTGTCAGAGAGTTACAAAATTCGCATCCTCCCTTCTTTGACGACGCTCCAGATCATTCAAGAATGTCCAGTGGACTAACACAGTCAAACTAGTGCACTGGTAGTGGGAGATCCCGAAGTCGGCGAGGTGCATTACCACGGGCGGCTCATCAGCATTTGTCATTCGCTAGAAAGGAAGCAGAGATGGTTGGTCGACTGTTGAGGGTTCAGCCTTTGTTAGGAAAATACGCAACCAAGCAGGCAGTGCTTCAAGCAATATCTTCGGTGAGTCTGATACATCTCGCCGCTCATGGAGACGCTGAAAGAGGAGAGATTGCCCTTTTCCCTCATTGTACGTCTGACGGCACTCCCCATGACGAGGACTACCTTCTGACAATTTCAGACATTTTAGGAGTGCAAGTGCGAGCTAAGCTGGTTATACTCAGCTGTTGTCACAGTGGGCGTGGAATGATTTAATCAGAAATAGTTCTTGGAATCGCTCGCGCCTTCTTAGCATCCGGTGCACGTTCAGCGTTGGTAGCATCGTGGGCCCTAGGAGACGAAGCGACGGAGAAGCTAATGAATCATTTCTACATAAACCTTGTACGTGGAGAAAGTGCCAGCGAATGTCTTCACCAGGCTGTAAAATTGTTGAGAAGCGACGGCTTTACTAACCCTTCCCAATGGGCTCCATTTGTGCTGATGGACGATAACGTGACATTTGATTTTTACAAAATAAGGTGTGGTTTAGCAGAATGACTTTATAAAAACTACATTAGGTACTTGGGGATGGTAAATTGAGTATCTTGAGAAGTGTTTTTTCTTTTTTAAGTAACATTTTAACGCAGTGTGGGGAGGCTTTGAGTGATTGTGACCTCTACTGAGTTTGTCATGTTTCACTGTTACTTCTGCATGCATGGTACTATATAGTTTTCCACAGGCGCAGATTTTACTCGGAATGATAGATCAGGATCTGTAAGACCATATCAAGCCAGCTTTAAACAACCAGAGAAACAAAGCAGCAACAACAACATCCCGATGATGTTGTAAAAGCGAATGCTGAATTGAGCTTGGTGTAATTTTATAAAATATTTCGAAAAGCGTGGAAAATGATACTTAGTGACATCTAATTAGAAGGCTATCCAAAAGGTTAATTACTCTAATTTTTGTATGAAATTTGATCCGCACGATTGAAAGTTCCACTAGTGACAACTGCATAATTTTTTTAGGAAAGAAGAACTCAAGGAAGAAAACAACAAGAGAGAGAAAAAAGAGTAACGACTGATGTTGCACAAAGATTATCCTTGCGGCACATTGTCTTTAAATGGACTCTCGTATAACTCTGTTCACACATTTTCTTTTCGTCAAATCAAATATCCCGGCGTGGTTTGCTAAACATGGCTGAATCGAAAGCAAGTGATACTGAAGTCCACTATTCGCCCACCAGATCCATCAGGTGTATTAGCTAGGGACTATGATAAACAGGAATAGGAATATTGAACACAGGAAATTGACCAAAATTTTCAGGATATTAGATTTTCAGTTGACAAAGTCTTATTAACTTCTCGGTCACAAACTCAGAAATCAATCCTTGATTTAACTAACATGATCTGATTGTCAATCTTCTATTTCAGAAATAGAGAAAAAAACAGAAAATTGTTTAGTGCCTAATGGGCGAAAAAAAACAAACAAAGATTGACAATCAGTCAGACAAGGGACAAGACATTGTCTCAAATACTAGCGTGACGATAAAAAATAAAGAAAAAAACCGTCTGCAGTGGGAAGTAGTGCAGAAGTCATACTGATAATTAAATCAAACAGTGCACGAAAAGTAACGTAAAACACAAACAAACAAGAAAAATAACTGATGAATGTAAAATATCGAACTGAGGTATAGTTAAAGAGGAAGTCATTAAAGGGACGATCAACCAGAATAAAAGATTGAAATAGAACTTGCGAAAGATATTTTAATATCTATTTTTAGAAAAACAGTAAAACAGAGCAGAGAACAGACAGTACGTAAGATGTTAAAAAAAACGCAACAATTCATCAAAAAAGAGAACAAGCAATGCGTGAGACAAAAACACGATAGTTAAAAATAGAAGAGAGAAGAAACAGTGTGCGAGATAGTGAGGTAAGAAACAGTGTATGAGATACTGACTTAAAGATTTGACGGAAAATATCGTAAACAGTGCCCGAGATACCAACGAAAGAATCAAACATCACTTAGGGATCCCCCTCTGAGTCCAACCTTAATGGCTTATCAAAGGAAGCGCAGGGAAGAAACAGATCTTTACTGATGCAATAAAAAATCCAAACATATTGTCATGGATATTGGAAATTTTGGTAGAGATGCTATATGCTGATTTGTGTAAGACATTTTTCGAAAGGCATTTTTTAAAATTTAAAAGAAAATTTCTCTTCAGAGAGAATCTTCAAGGTCAGTTTTCAACAAGCCGAGCAAGTTGGAATAGTACTCTAACTTCTCTACATGTAACTATTTGCTGTCACCCCACCGCACCCTCCCTCCCTCCCAACGAAGAAAAAAGCAACGCCAGCTTTGATATTTAGAGAGCACCTTTCAAATGAGTGAAAAAAATAGTCCTTTTTAACCTGACTTTATAACTTGTTTCTATCAACAATGATGTATAAAATCTTTTTTTATGTTAGTCAAAGAGAGACTACACTGTATGTATTTTCAATTAGAACGCTGAGAAGTGGTCAGTCCTTTCTTAAACAAATGATTTAGAATTAAACATTGTTTTTCAGATCTTAACTTAGCACTGGGATTTCACCTCTATAAGAATCGTTGATAGATTTATGACTTTTTGTTAGTTTATCAGATGAATCTAAAGTAAGGGTGTTAATATTTGTCAAGGGACACAAAAATTTTAGAATTACCTCTTGTAGGTCTTTGACAAACTTGTACTTACGTGAAAAGAGATCAAGCCCGTATTTTCACTCGTGATTGTGATCTATATTGCGTTCAGAGATGGGAAAATAACCTAAGGTTTTGTAATATATGTTAGTTTCCCAATCTGAACTCAACCTGGTAATATTTCATGGTTTTCTTGTCTCTTATTTTGGAATCATCCACGACGGGATGGACCAACTGAGAACTGTTAGGCACTGAAAGAAAAAAGCAACTTTGCAGGTAGGACATAACTACTATCTTCTAATCAAGTCTTTTACATTCCTGATTATGTAGATTGGGATCGCAAGGTAAATTAAATAGCTCCTTGGAATCTTAAATTCAAAAGATGGTAATTCTATGCGAGAGTTTACCTGCACACTGCAAGCATACACATGAGTATTTGAGCAAGAGAATATCAACTGTTGATATTCTCTTGCTTGTATTATTTCAGTCGTATTTGGTGAAGACTGCGCAGGGTTTCCAGCTCTTGCTGGCCGGTTGAGTCGGTTCTCAACACTTCTAGTATCATTTAAGGTCCGACGTCTTAAAGTGTTTAAATGCCATGCCGTATAAAAACCCCGTTGTTTCACCCATCTGCATTTTATACTTTCTACACCTGTATGAACTGCAGTGCAGTAATTCCCTAATTCAATGATGACGATCTAATTTTCACAGCTGCATGGCGGTCAAAGAAATAGTAAGACGAAGAGCAAGACTGGTTACGATGAGGGACATGGGTCTTTCTGAAAATTACTGGATGAATAATATTGATTTTGTCTTCTTGAAAAACATTTTGGACGTCTTTTACGTCAGCAATTTTCTTTGACTATTCAATATAGAATATAGAAATAAAAAAAATATTGTTATCCTGTTTCTCGATAGCTCTCCAGTTTTTGTCGTTTTTACGATTGATGGTATTATGGACCTTAAGAAACCACGACGGTGACGGCAACGAGGACGAGGAAAAAATAAGAGATCTATTTGGCAGAACAATAGCTCAGCACGTGCGTTTTCAAACTTTGTACATTTCTTAGCCGTCCTGTGCAAAACAACAACGTGAAATCGCCAAAATTTGCTTCGTCTGCGAACCGAAACCGCGACGGCAAATTATTTTAATTTTCATTTGGAACTCAACGGCTACTTTATACGTCATGCTGAAGTTGAGCTGTGGCGCTGTATGAGATAGTAAGCTCCTGCAGCCATTTTTTAAATTCTAACCAAGAGTAGAAATTCATTTTTTAATCGAAGTCTTCCTTGGCATTGCCGTCGTGGTTTCTTAAGGTCCCTATTATCAGCAATGAAACTGAAACCTAGATTTGAGATTTGTTTGTTGCATGGTTACAAATATTTTGTCATTTTGATACTTTAGTTGAGTCTCAAACAACGTCTCACATTGCCACAGTCGGCTGTGGGTGACAAATGAGCTATGCAATGGATGTTTTGTTTGAAGGCCAATACTCCGTTTTGAATTTTTTATACCCGAGAAATTATCAGTGTAATGTGTTTATAAGATGTTTATAAGATGAACTTGTAAGAAATGTCAATAGAGATGCTATATGCTATATTTTTTAGAAAAAACTTTCTGCTTTACTAGGGAAGGAGACAGCAAAGCTTGTATTCCATAATACAGACGGGGCTTATCATAGTCAATATCATATCACAATCTCGGAACGCTTTGATGGCAGGCTGGAAACGAGGGATTTATCAACTTCTGAAAAGGTTTTTTACAATAAATTCTTTGATTGTCATTTGAATGTTATTTTGAAAATACTCTTTGAGTTCTCCGTGAAAAGTGTGGAAGTCAAATGCAGTAATCTGATGAAACCTAGTTTAACGAAAAAAAGAATGGATAACCTGATCCTGGCGAACAGTTAGAATACTTTCCAGTTGCAAGACCAAACAAAAATTCGGGAACTCAGAATTTCTAGTTCTTTTTGATAGCAGTTTATTTTTTAAAATGCGTTTTTGATAATTTTTTGGACAAAAATACTAACCAATCAGTTTATAAGATCCTAACTCAGCGGAACAACCCATTGTTTAAAAGTACTATATTACATGCGTTCTTCTGGGAGTAGGAACTAATTTTAAACGAAAGTACTCTTGGTCAGTATGCACTATCCTCCTCGACCAAGATTAACTGTTGATTAACACCAGCTGGGTGAACACCAGATGACGATGTCATCAAGGTTGTTCTTAAAACAAGTGAGAAGAATATGCTACCTTTCTATATCAAGAAATGGTTAGATACTCTACTCTTCTCGGATAGGGAGGAATAAATGGAGGTCCCGTCTCCTGCAGGGTTAGGGGTAGGAGACGTTGATTTCCCACGCACGAGATTACTGTGTGATGGATGTCCTCCCCTGGGGTGGTTTCTGGGTGAGAATTGGCCCTGTAAAGCCCCCAGGGGGAGGGGTCAATTAATATATGTATGTATATATGTTACTTTGTTTTAGGGAACTGAGTCACGTGGATGATGCCTCGTACCGGCTGACTGCCTTTGACAAGGACTGGACGATAGATTTAAAACGAAATAAGTATGTTTAATTTCATTTTTTAACTACTTACTAAAGTCTGATAAGGATTTAGGTGTCTGTGTTTCATCGAATATTTTTTTTAATGCTTCGGTAAATTTACCAAAGCCCTAAATAATAATTTGTTCAAGGGTGTTGTTTGGTACCTGACACTTATAATTACTTATGCGCATATCTTTGTTTGAGAGTTTAGTCTATCATGAGACAGAGCCCATTTCTAAATATCAAATTTAAATTCTACTATGGTTAAGTTACGCTTTGACTTTCTACTTATCACTTTAGCCAATGATTTAATAATTCGTCAATTATTTTGTTTTGTTTCACTCATCTCACAGAGATCTTATTTCTTCATCATTTGTCGTTCGCACATTTTCTGGTGATAGGTCAGAAGTTATGCAAAAGGTAATTTGCTGAGAAATCTTTAATATCTTTTATCATCATGAAATGCAACCAGCATCTCTTTTACATTCCAAAGTAAACAAGATTACCACAGGGATACCAACTAATCAAGCTGGCGTCCTTACGTGGTGCAAAACGATTGGACATTTAAACAGTTTGAAACTATCTCACCGAAAACGGCCGGGTTGCCCGTCTTCGAATGTTTGACATCGTTGAGCAACACTCCCTCCTTTCTGTGATTATCAGGGAGTGCATAAGCACAATATCTGCAAACTTGGATTGTTTTTTAACACCTAAACCCTGGCTAAAATTGTTGAGAACGAAGAAGAATAACTCGAATTCTAAATGATGTACGTGTCAGACTTTAAAAACACACTGTCATTTCGTTTTTTCTTTGGAAAGCTGTCTTTACAAAAAAAAGAAAAAAACTGCGAACGAAATCTATCATGGATATGAGTACTTACTTTCCTTCCATGGTTAAGTTGTTAAGTGGTACACTCGTTATTATTTTTTTACCTTCAGTATTTGTTTTCTTATGTTTTATTATATTTCCTATCTTTTTTGGGAGTGTTGTGATCATTGTCTATCAAGGATCCATCCATGCTGTGACAGATTGTTCAGGACTGAGGTATTTCTACTATTTATAAATGCTTCCTAACCATTCTCGAGAAGTTATTATCAATTTCTCTCAGTTAAAGTTACATTCACGAATAACAGTCTGTAAGAGATCCCTCGAAAAACTAGTTTAGGTTGTTGCGCAACTCACTCAAGAGGGATAGGTTGTCACTACTACCCCAGAGTGCACAAGAAAAGTCTCAAGTTCAGCTTGCGTCGAGAGAACTGCAAACGGCTGAAAGGAGAAAGGCCATTTTTTTCTTTCCGAAGAGATTACAAATATTTTTCCTTAAGAGTACGACTGTAAGCCGCAAGTAGGCGCTTCGTCGTTTATGATTCTGATCAGCGTTTGCGCTTCGTTGGTGTGGAGATTTGGATCAAGTAACAGATGCCTCAAAATAATTTTTTCAAGTGAAGCGGCAGATGGGATATGTTTTTTTCTTTCTGGTCTTTTATCCTCAGAACGATTTTGCTTGTGCCCTCACCCGTACAATCGTACCACACAAATTTTACTACCACATTCGAACCACGAACCTCATTAAGCAAAGCCAGTTAAGAGAGTAAGATGCGCATACTCTCGGCTAGCAAGAGATTACCACTGGAGTCATACCCAGGTATAAAATTGAATGAAGAGAACATCTTACAATTTCTTCTTCTATATGATTTAAAGCGACGCCAAAACTTTGAGTGGTAATTCTATTCGTGATCGTATTTCTTTGTAGGGAACTGGGACCCACAGAGTGTTCCAGGCGAGGCAAGATGAAGCCACCCCCATACTCAATAACTGCGGTAGGGTTGTGCACAGCACTAGAAATGTAGTAAAAAAGTTAGACTTATCTTAAAGCATCTATTAGCAAATTACGTCGATTGACGTCTAAATCATCTATGTCACTTCCCTGTGGCCATAAGTAAGACTAGATTTCTTTGATTTGAACTACGCTCTTGCATATTGCGACATGCTCTTGGAAACCGTACTTAAAGTTCATGAGTGTGGACATATGCTCTACGTACCTCCACCAATCCCAGCCTTAAAGTCAAATGCACTTTTAGCTAAGATGTGGCACAGTCCTGAAAGCAAAGACACAGGGACACTCTTACAAGAGAAGAAAATTGGTGACGTTTCCTCGTTCTTCTTTTATTTATACCCAAAAAGTCCTAAAAGCTGTAGTCCTTTTCGCGAGGCTAGTTCCTAATATGAATTTTCGGTCGTATTTTCTTTACTTCAAGAAACAGAGCAACTCGCTCAGATTCCCATCATTCAGATGAAATTCAGGGACATTCTTTTGGGTAAAATGCTTATTATGACTTTTCTATTGTTAATTTTTCGAATGCTGTGAGTTCTACATATTAGAGAGTTGGTGCATGGAAAAGAGTAAAAATGTATTAAGCATTTTCTGCGTTTTCATTATAGGTAAGACGAAGCGTTTTGGGTGACCTCGATGAATTCTACAAACCATTCCTGACAACAGGAATGATGTGGTACTGGTTGTAGATTTTGGAACAGTGATTAAAGTGATTACCATTAACTCTTTGTTGACAGCCACGCATACCTGGTAGTACTTTCTACTATTACTGTTGTTATTTGTTTCTTGTTCAAATTAAGAGACAACATTATGTAAGTGTGTACATTGCAACGCTGTTTGATATGACACCTATTGCAGCGTAAAACACCCACAATGATTCCCGATTTCCATTGCAGTGAACCGTTCATATAATAACAAATCTCAAAAATCTAGCATTCTGCTCCAAGAGCAACACTGAAAAAGTGTCGATCTTTAAAGATCAAGAAATTAAAAGTTTACATTCAAAACACACCTCAGGGCCAGATCTTGATGTTTGGCTGGAAAATGCCTTCTCGCTTTATCCGCTAGCCCTTGTTTCTCTATTTCACAAAAGCTAGTGTCGCAAACACAACCTTTGCCTCGTTTATGACCGAAAAGAGTTCTGGGAAAAAGTGTCGGGCCACCCAGTCCTACCAGCAAAATTTCACATCCATCGAGACTTTGCCACTCAAAACTGGCCCAAAAAACCTTGGTAGGTCCTGATAGCCATCCACAGATGGGCCAGAGACATGGCTTCACTTGTGAACCCGCCAAGCTTGCAGGAAAGCATTTTGGCGCTCCAGTCTACATGAAACCACCTCTCACCTCTGTTTTCCTTCAGAGGTTTTCCTCTACCCACATTCCAGCTTAATGATGCTGTCCTGAGGGCTTCTTTAGAGGGAAAATGGCTCGAAAAACACTTATAAACGCGAGAAAACGAATCGTTTTGAACGTATCCAAACAAGAGCGGGTTATCTAGGTCACGTGATCCTAAAGTCTGAGCCCACGGTGTCTCAAAACCGCAAATATTGTAAGGGTTACTTCATATAACGACAAACATAGTGAGCTTAAATTTTGCATGGCCAAATTAGAAGGTTTTTTGTCTGTCGAAAACGGGTTAAGACTCCTAATGATCTGGGCCCAGTTGTATCGAGGGCGGATAGCGCTATCCAACGGATAAAACTCTACCCAGCGAATAAGTGATAACAAAACGCACTGCACTATCCACCAGTAAAAGATTTATCCTCTGGTTAGCGTTATCCAACCTTCGACCAACCGGGGCCTAGTGGAAATTTTATCCTCCAGCTGCCATGCATTTTCTTGCATATACTACTTTACTTTAGACAATTTGGTGATATATCAGCCCAGTAAACCTTTAAATCAGCAAAATAGCCCCTATTCCAGTTCCGCGTGCGAAGTTTAGTTGGACAGCAGTATCCTATGGTTGCGTACACGAAAGCGAGGCTATCGGGTCAAGCTTCCCTGAAGATTACTAGCAGGAGTGTAGAAAATATTACATCGCTGTTAAAGTTTAGGTGAAACATAATGGTTAGACACTGTATAGCTTTTGGCTGTACGAGCCGGAGTTTAAAAGAAGATTGTCGTGGCCACGCATGGAATTCCTTCCCGCTATCAAACAATGATCTTCCCCAGAAATGGCTGGTAAAAATCCGAAGGGAGAACACTCCTTTAAACAAAAACTCCTATCTATGTAGCAAGTATTTTGAGCCTGAGTGCTTTTAAAGTCCCTAGGAGGACAGCGAATGCGACTTAAACCGGACGCTATACCTACGAAGTTTATTTTCTCTGCTGAAAAGCCACGGAGGAAAATACCTTATGATCGACAAGCAGCAACAACAACTACAAAGAAGAGTAGTGGGACTGCGAGATGTCTCAGTGTGAGTAAGGATACGACTGTCGACATTAATTTCAATGATGAGCAACAGAAGAGCATCGAAAACACAGATCCAATCGTGTTCAAAGATCCACTCGAGTCCACAGAATCAGGAAGACCACTGCTTGTAACAGCTGCGGTGGTACTAGTAGTTTTCCTCGCTCCGCTCACTTGTTTACATGCCAAGTGCTGCCATTTTTTAAGAAAATCGCCATCCCATCCGTTCTTTATGTAGCATATAACCCTATTTTAAAGAAAAGGTACACAGACATTACGATTCTGTAACGATTTAGCATCAGAGTAAAAATGCCAAGATTTAAATAAATATTATGAACTTACCTTTGAACTAGCACGGGCTTCGAAGCTGTCGATCCAGCATTTCCATCTTCGGCAGTTCCTTTACGATACGAAAGCCATTCCTTCAGCCTTTCCTTTGAAAAATCACGAAGACACTTACCGCTTAACATTTTCACTTTCTCTTCGGCAGATAAAAATGCTAATTTTGTAAATAATTCAACATTTTCGACGCTCATGCTAAATTCGACTTCACAACTTCTGTAATCTTCGAGAAAGCTAGACCCGATAGCCTCGCTTTTGTGTGCACTAATACAGGAAGCCGCTGTCCAACTACACCGCACACGCAGAACTGGAATAAGGGCTATTATTCTTCATACTGTATACTTTACCTTTTTAATGGTCCTACCAATGATATAATCGAGAGCTTTTTTGGGATAGCGATAATTTCCTCTACTTTAATGACCTTCACGATTGATCTAGGGGTAAAACTGCAAAGGGAAAATGGTTGTTAGCGTCTCTTAGGGGCTAGAACAAGATAGCAGTCAAGTGTATTTCATCTCGCTGCCTTGTTTTGTGTGTATATGTGTGTGTGTGTCTGTGTTTCTTTTTTTGTTTTTTTCATACTATTATAGCTGGAAAAGTAGCAAATGTATGTAAACAATCTTTAGACGTACGAAAGTGAGAGTGTCATCAAAACAATGCGCTAAAAATATCGGAACCTTTTCTCAAAGTTTCTTAATGTATAGTGATTCTGAAATGAGGTGTATTCTAGGACTTAAACTGTTAAAGCCTGGTTTAAATTTTTTCTTTTTATACATCAGATTCAGCATTTACTGAGGGCTTTTTTCAGCACCTGAAATACAATAATGACACCGATGTCATTAAAGACCGCGTTATAACACTAGCAAAGGCTGTTAATGCCGTGAGTAGTCAGTAGTAGATGCAGAATGCCTTTCAACTTTAACAGAGCACAACTTTTAGCTCTGCAATAATTTGGCAGAGACACCACTGTACTTTCTACCACAAGATTCCAAAATAGGCGTACATTCTTTATGATGATAGAGAGAAGGGGGAAAGGGGTGGAGGGATGGAGGAGAGGAACCTAGAAGTTTAAAGTTTCCTTTTTTCAAGTCCTTACCACCGATGTCCGAATGTCTTTAAGTTTAAAATCATAAAGCAAGGATTTTCCAGTCGGTCGAGTGATGCACAAACGAACCAAAATTGTTTCCTTTTCCTTCCCGGCGGTCACCATCTGCTTTTCTTGACTTTCGAAGATTGTGATGGCCTGAGCGGAAATCGTGATCAGGGTATAGAAAGAAAGCGGCTTCCTCAGCTATGGTACTGACAGTTCTGATATTTCTTTTCAGAACGACTCACTCCTCGAACATCACGTTACTGGTTCCACTTTTATTTTAAAATAGTACTAACCATTAACAATATTTAACTTACAACAATTAATAATCAAGTGGTTGGGATATGAAACATTTCTCTTCTCCCTAGGGGAGAGCAGCAGCAATCGACTCAGTTTAGCGGTGTGTTCAGCATGTCCAAATTAATTTCCCTTATTCATATCAGGGTCGTGGTAAAGGGGTTGGAAATTTGGACGAATGGCGAAGCTTTTGAGCGTCAAAAGACGGGAGGAGCCGACCTTACTAGCCTTAACACATATCGAAACGACATTTTGGCTAAAAGAATTCCTCATGACAACGCACAATTACTGAGGTAAGAAAAAGGCAGGGATAACAAAAGATTTAGTTCTTTAAAAGTCACATTTAAGAGAATTTCTTTATGAATCAAATTTTTATTGATAAAGATTTTCGTCCCACAGACAATAATTGATTGGATTAATTTATTTCATTGACCTAGATATGATCGTGTGTTAAGTTGTCCTCAATCAGATCCCGTAATCTGTACCCTCAAACAATCGGAAATCCAAAGTTTACATTGCGCGAAAGTGTTATCGTACATATAAAACCCTCTTAAATAATAAAACAAACAATCACCTCCCTTATGCCGTCTCCTTCTCTGATAAATTTAACATAACCTGTATAAGCATTATCGTACATATAAAACCCTTTATAAAAAGAAATAAACAACTTCCCCTACCTCGTCTCCTTAAATAAACTAACATTTTGCCCGTAAGCGTTATCGTATATGCAAAACTGCAAAACCCTCTAAAAAAAATTAACCCCCTCTCCCACCCCACTTCCTTCTTTGAGAAATATTTGGAGTACATCCATACCTGGAGTACATCCATACATGGAGTACATCCATACCTGGAGTACATGCATACATGGAGTACACCCATACATGGAGTACATCCATACCTGGAGTACCGTGATCCATACATGGAGTACATCCATACATGGAGTACATCCGTATATGGAGTACATCCATACATTGAGTACATCCATACATGGAGTACATGCATACATGGAGTACATCCATACATGGAGTACATCCATACATGGAGTACATCCATACATGGAGTACATCCATACATGCAGAGATAACTTAAATATTTGCAGAATGATGACAAATTAAAGCAGAATTATAAAAAAATTGCAAAATGAGCAAGTTTAATCAACTGATTACTAATGGATTTTATAAACATCCAGCATGCTGATTTCAATAGTTGTCATGAGATTTCTTAAAATGTTCTTAATTCTTTGGAAAAGAGAAAAACAGAAGCAAGCAGCGTTGAAAAATCTGTTTTGATTTCAGCCGAGAATAATGTTGTTTGCATAAAGCAAACGTACCAAGTCTTACAATGCTGGAAACTCTAAGTGAAATTAAGAAAGGGGGAAAATGGGCCATTACTTTTCAGGCCCAAAACGCACAAGCTACAAACAAGGCTACAAAGGCTTAAGAATAGTAATTCAATGAATTAGGAAACAAATAGGTTTGGTCTTTTAGTTTACAAAATAACTCTGATTATTTTACGATGTCTAAAAAAGAGACATCGTCAATCAGAAGAGGAGCTGCTTCGAGTTACCGTTTTCTATCTTTGTTTCAGCGACTGGAGTTGATCTGATTGTGCCGGCATGGCATACAAGTGGTGTCAATAACGTAAGTTAGAAAAGAAAATCTTCATCGCTTTTTAATCCACATAGATAGTAAGCTCATGAGGAAGCCTACCCTTTAAACCTGATTAGCAAATACCTCATTCATATGCTTGTTTGGGTTCAGCATTGAAATGAAAGGTAGTGAAATCAAGTGGCTCCTTTGGTACAAATGTCAAATAGCGAGCTAGTCAAGTGAAGTCAAGCTGCAAATAATGAGTTTCCTGCCTCGTTCTTTGTTCTTCTCGAACGGCTCAGACCAAACATTCCAGGCTTCTGTAACCTTGTTCTCAAAAACACTTAGGTGGATATGTCGTAGTCTTTACTCTCAATTGCAAACAATCGGAAATTCAAAGTTAACATTATGCGCGTAAGCGTTATCTTACATATAAAATCCTCTACATGTATATAAAATCAATTTTAAGGTAGACCCATTGAGGCATTTGTCGTAAATACGAACTGACATCAGTTGCTCAGTTTTACTTTCCCAGTGGTACTATGGAAGCATCATTGGTCCTTACGTAACTGTTGCTCATGAAACGGGTCACAACTTTGGATTCAGCCATGACTCAGGTGAAAATGACGGAATTTTTATAAACCCTATTTGACGTTGGAAATGACTATATATATATCACACTGGATCTAAGGAGACACGAGAAAATCAAAATACTCGTCCTGTTCTCTGTATTATCCACAAAAAAGAAAGTTAATTATTTTTAAACCTTAATTCGTTTTTATCTTTATCCATATATTTATCTGATTATTGATACCAAATCCACAGCAATTTAATGTAGTCTGTACATTCATCAACAGCGATGTTCGTCATCACAGTGTTCAAAATTTTGTGGACTCACGGGTAGCCTTTTTTGTTTGAATACTCTCTTATTTGATCTACCGAAAGCCTTTCTTGTTACGTATTATCTGATAAACGAAAATAAATAGAATAAATTCATAAATTAATCGACCATCATGGGATTGTTGACGCATAGTTTAACTATGGTTGACGGGATCGCCCTCACTTCTCGATCAGTTATCTATTACAATGTGTTCTTTTCGCAGAAAGCTGTAAGTGTTTGACCCCAAGAGGTTGCATCATGGGGGGTCACAAATATGTAATATTAATTTCCATGATTATGTGCATACTATTTCGAAACAAGATACGAATAATCGGTTCAGGATATAAAATGTGAATATTCAGTTCAGGAAATAAGAGCTACTTAGAAAGATTCATTTCTATCCGTTGACAACACTTTATATTCTTATTCCTAAAGTGTATGGTCATTGTTGTGATCATTGACTTCGGGTAAATTTGGTAGCGCAGGGTGCAAAAAAAGGGAAAATGCATTTGGCATAAAACAGACGTTTTTGGCAAGACACATGACTCATCGCAGAATGTTGTGATTGGGTGTCAGAGAAACACAAGCAGCAGAAATTACAAGGCAAATATTGTAAGGTTACCAAAGACCGTCTTTACAATGTCAGTACTGTCATCGAGGTTACTTCGTCATAAACGAAAAGTCACGTGATAGGAAAGGAATAGCGATTTCAGCAAAATTCAATCGTGCCAATGAGTACCAAGGACCACAGTAGACAAAAATGACAAGAAATTCAAAAACCGGAGTTCATTCCTCCTTGATGTGATCGGTAAGGTTGTTGATGGTCTCAAAAGGTTGTTGCAAGTTTTACAGGCTAATCACAGAAATATACCAATTCCAGGACAAGAGTTGCAGGATCTTCTAACAGCAGTTTGACTCAGCTACAAAAACTCGGTGACTGGTGCTTATACAACGTGCCATCGCACAAGGTAAACATTTTTATTTCAAGAACAGGTATTAACTGCACAAGGGTCCATCGACCAATAAAATATGATACTAACTAAACTTCATTTCACTATAAAATTCACGTTGAAAAGAAAGTACTTCTTGACCGTTCGACGGTCATTTTCGAGTTAAAAAGTAAAATTTTTGAGCATGCTCTTAAATATATACAATCGATTGTTAATTAACAATTGGTTTACTTTTGATATCATTTCTATTGCTTCGCTGTTTTCTTTTACCATTTATTCCGTAAAAAGTTTTTCTTGTATTATTTCTATTTAAATATTTTTGAGTTTTTAGTAAGTATCTCATTAACATTTTAACAACCGATTGTATATGTTTAGGTGCATCCTAAAAAATATTTTCGTTTTTAACCTAACAAGAATCACTTCGTGAATTTTACCGGGGCCACTGTTGCCTTGGCAACCCACGTTTACACTTACATGAATAAGGATCGTTTGCATCAACAAGTTTGTCGTACGACATGAAAATCTATTTTATCGCAAATATTCTTTAGAGAAAAAAAACGTCTTATGAATAATGTGAAAAGAGAAAATGTTAGGGAATCCCGCATTTTGAACAGTTGATAATTTTCAAATCTGGCAACCCTGCTTTGAAAAACGCGCAAGCTCAATGTCACTGTAATGCAGGCGTGACTCTCCTTACTCTAGGAGAGTCATGCGTCTGTTACTGTGACATCTAACGCGCGCGCATTTTAATTTTTGCTCTTGTATACATTTTTCACGGTAATATATCTTTTTGAAAAGATTCAAAGCGATAGTTATCGGGTTGGGCTGCTTATAATGCGTAGTGACAATTTCTTTGATAACATGTAATGTTGTGCACTCAAAAAGGGACCATTCACATTCATTCACACTATGATAGTGTAATATAACATTTTGTTTCAGGTTTTTACCAAATATTTCCAAAATTTTCCTACTATCCCCAATCCTTCGTTGGTACTATATTACTTAGTAATTGTTTCACGGGTTTTCGCATACATCTCTATTGTAATTATACCATTGTCAATAAAAATACAATAAAAGGCATAAATGTTCTTGTTGGCGAATGATATAATGCAACTATCCAAACAATTTTAATATAACACAACATTCCTCGCAACAGAATTCAAGTCACTGTTACTTATGAAGCATATTGTTTAAAATGTGAACAGTTTTAAATATAGAGCAAACAAAGTGTCAACATTTTTTATAACATGGACTTCAAAATTATACAACATTCTGTTGCAGACAGTGCAGACGTAATAAGGGCCTTCTTTTATTTTCTGGCAAAACTGTGAAATGCAAACATCAACATGCAATTTTGTTATTTTCTATTTTGTTGAACTATTACTGATTGATTTCTAATTGCATTCAGCTATTTTTCTTTCTTTTCACAGTCCGTGCTGTCATAACTCTTTCTAGACTTTACGGCTTTTCTGTTAAGCATTTGTTTCTTTTGTGATGCATCCATCTCTTTATACTTTTTTCTTCGATTTTCAAGCATTTGTTTCTTTTTTGAATCATCAATTTCTTCATATTTTTGGCACAAGTTTCAAGAAGCTCTACTTTCTTCGCTCTATCCATCAAACTGTCCCATTGGTTTTTCGCTGGCTCCAATTGCGAGTAGTGGTCATTGTATTTATTGTAGATTACACTTACATGCATAAGGATCGTTTACATCAACAAGTTTGTCGTACGACATGAAAATCTATTTTATCGCAAATATTCTTTAGAGAAAAAAACGTCTAATGAATAGTCAGCGATACATCCCTAACAATGTAACGTTGAAAAAACGACAGAAACCGTCTGTATTTTATGACCGGTGCCAGCCTTCGGCTGGGCCCCGGTAAAAATGACCGTAGAACCATCAAAACGTCGTTGCTTTTAACGTTGATTTTTACAGCAAAATCAGTTTCTAAAATTTTGTTGACTCAAGTTAGACTTCAGCCTTGAAATATATACACAAAATCGAGTCAAGAGGTTCGCTGTTGTGATAGATATTTAGATGACATTATAAAAGGTTAGTTTTTGCCAATTTCCACCCCATCTACGTAGATCTAGGAGGGTATCCATCCAAGTAAATTTGTTCTGAACTCTGTAATTTAATTTATAAGCAATAGATAAAAAAATATAAAAAGACTGATTCGCCATCACCTATTAACAAAGAATTAACAAACAATAACTTCAATGTGTAATAATTACATAGAAACAACGATTTTTCAGTTGATTTTTTCTTTTACAAGTCTGCAAACGATATTGTGGAAATGGACTTCATGAAGAAGGAGAGGAATGTGATTGTGGCACTTCTGAGGTTTGTCTTTGTACTCTTTTGTAATAAATTTATCATTTTCTTTTGATTTTTGCCTAAGTCACTTTCTATGTATTGTAATGGTGATGATGATAACTAAAAAAATTGTAAACAATGTCGGTCTATTCCTCTTAGATGTCTCTTGAATATCATTAATTGAAGAAGTTTGAAAACATGAAGAAGTGGTAATGTTCTTAGCCCTGATAAAGACAAAGAGCTGAGTTTAAGAACAAAACTGAAGACCCTACAATAACATGGGCACGGCTGAAAAATGATTTGGACACAATTCAGTTCATGTCAGGTCAATATTGTACTCTTTTCAGTTGTAAAGCACGCAGGGAGAGCCAGAGGATGAAATAAGTATAGGAAGAAACACGAGATGCAGTAGAGTGTTTGTCCTCTCTTCCTGAATGCTCTAACCGCTTCCTGCATGCTTTACAACTGAACAGAACACAGTCAAGGCTTCTCCATTTGTTTTCTAACGAAGAATCTGTTAAACTCCCCACGCGTTACATTTCATTTTTCAAAACAAATTTTACTTCCGAACACCTTTGTCCAGCCTAAAAACAGAGCTCTATTTGCTTACTTTCTTTTTTTTTATCGTATTTAAGAGCAAATGTGCCCAAAAAATCGAACATTTTCAAAATATGGTGGCAACAGCCAAAACATCGATTCGGCTCATATTCTCATGTTAGGTTGGCCTAAGAGTGAAACAAACCACTGCATACTTCTTTTGGCTGAATATCGATTTATTTTCGAGAAAATCGATAACAACTGAATTCCGCTAAAATGTGGCTTTTCAGGCTCAAAATTTCAGACGCGTCTCGGAGCGTCGCGGCGCAAAACGAAAAACCCTGCATTGATAAAAGGTACCAAGTCTTGAACAACATCGAAACATATGTTGATTGCAATTTGAGCAATTTTTGACCATTTATTTACACAATCCAGTTGAATTTATCCGACCTACTTCCAACTAGTTTGAAAATAGGTCAAAAGTAGCCCGTGACTTAGCTATGTGCTATACAAAATAATTAACCGGAAATCTGGGTTTCGGAAGACAGAAGTTAGTTCTTTTGGATCTCCAAAGAATTTTTTGGGGAAATGATTCTGGGCGATTTAATAAAATTTTAAAGTTGGATAAAATGCGCCGATTCGACGGTGTCGTCAATTAGTCGAAAATGTACGCATACTCACGCAAACTCAATTTTTTCGCATTTTACGTCCAATCTATTGCTTATTTAACATAATATGCTTCTACCCTCCACGTTTCTGAGGATTGCAGTCCTGAAATTGTTGCATCTCCCTCACAATAGCGATATTACTTGGAAGGATAGTCAACGCCTCCTAATAATGATTGTTCACAATGCATATCTCAGGGTTTTTGATTTGAGGTTTCTCTATTCCTATTTTGTTGAAAAAGAGGCTGTAATTACTTCATGTAAGAGATCTTTGCTTAAATTTTACTCTTTCACCGAAACACGAACCAAATGTAAGCGGTATTTTGCTGATTAATAAACGTGTTTCTCGTCTGCGGAACAACACTAATTAATTTAAAGTGAGGTCTACTGAAATCGACAACTTCGCAAAAACAGAAAATTGTACTGTAAAACACCTGGCTTCAGGAACTTTGGTCTTGTTTTAAATATACGAAACATTTCGTGATTAAATGTATTATAGTTAAATGTATCATGGTATTTTACCAGGGTATTTTATCATGGTCATTCATCATGGTATGACAAATTCAACATTTGTGAAATCGCGTGCCATTCAAAGTTGTCAAAGTTTTCCGTTGGGATCCTACTTGAGATTTGCACCGCGCTTGAACTAGACGTTTCTTCAGTAACCAGCAAGCGGAAGCAACCCTATATAGATATTTTGCAAGAATTGGTTGAAAATTGTGGTTGTAAAAGTATGGGCTAAATATCTAGTGCAAACCTTGAACTCCCTGCCTGCGAAAAGACCCGCGCCCTGTGGGCAAATCTAACGGATTACTAACGTACCTTGCTGATCCGTTCTAGCTAAACAGGGAAGTGCTTTTTTTTGCCGTCTATAAGAAGGAGTCGTTTACTTCTTAAATTTAATTAACTTGGAAGGATAGATTAAGCACAACATGGTTTTGTGTTTACTCTTTTTTGCTAGCAAAATATAGATGTTAGCTTTTACGCAGTGGGCGTCAAAATTCTGTTCTGATCAGACAACAGGCGTATAATGTGTCTTAACGCATCATCTACACTTTAAAATATATCGCCTTGTAATTCATTGATGGCTCTGAACCCGACCGTATTTGAGGGGGATAAATGACTTCTTACTTGGCTAGCGTCTCCGACAAGAGTACCAAATAATTTACTGGTTGGGTGGATTCTTTCAAAGCCCCTGTTTCAAATATACAATATCAGTACAATTAACGCTCGGCAAACATGTATTTTACTTTAAGTCCTTAGGCATACCGACCCGACAGCTAGTGCAGTGATTACTCTAGGCTTCTCTTGAGTTTCGAGGTATGCAGAATGAATGGTTTTAGTACCAGACGTGAGCTTTTGGACCGCTGCCAGTAATAGATGAATGTTAAATAAAGTCTTTTTTTTAATTGCACCACTACGCCATTTCACCAACTGTATTTTACCATTTTACTATCATTTCATCATTGGATTGCGCAGAATGTGCGACGGCATTACGTACATTGTAAAACTGGGCAAAAATAGGGACAGAAAGCGGAACAAAAATCGGCAGTACTGAACCAACCAAAGTGTAATCCTTTTTCTTCTTGAAGGCTAGACTTTTGAGTAAGCAATTTTATGCGTATCAGACTGTGTCATCGGTCGCAAAGAACACTTTCATGGTTTAGTTTAGTTTTTTTTTTTGTTCACGTCTTATGCGATGGATAAGATGCTTAGAGAAGGCCGCAGGAAGTAGAAAATGAGACAACATTGGAATTATAAATCCTTAGTTTAATGGTTTAGCATATGATATGAGCAAAGATATTGCTCATTGCTCGCACAATATCGCGCGTCTTATATGTCGAGTACCATGGAGTAAGGTATATTTATTACCAGTAAATAATTCAAATCCCTTATAATTGAGCTGTATTAGGTCAACAACTGAAATCGATATCCTTAAATAGTTGCATCTTTATGTATCCAGGTAACCATTTACATCAGGTTTTTCAATCTAAGCTCATGACAAAGACATTTTCCTTCTCGGATTTGGGCTTCTGACACTTCTATCGTATTTACACTTTTGTTA
>NC_142529.1:10057116-10167116 GCF_964205215.1 Stylophora pistillata
AGATAAGGTCATGGAGTGGTCCATGCAGAATAGAGTCAAACTCAATCGCGAAAAGGGTAAGGAGCTCAGAATATCTTTTGCAAAGAACGAGCCACAGTTTGCACCCATGCTTGTAGATGGTAAAGAACTAGAAGTAGTGACTAATGCGAAACTTCTAGGCGTGACCATATCGAACAACCTTTAATAAGTGGAAAGAACATATTAATGACGTAATCAAGAAAGCGTGAAAGCGTCTCTACTTTTTAGTACAGTTAAAAATATCAAGAGTTCCTAGGCATGATATGTCCACCTTTTATACTGCCCGCATCCGCTCTGTTCTTACGTATGCTTTGCCAAAGTACTTAACAGACGAGTTGGTGCGAGTCGAGAAGCGGGTATGTCTATAATTTTCCCTGAACTGCTCTACCAGGAGACCATCGAACTAGTGAACATCGTTCCCATTCTAGATTTTATCATGAGGCTATGTAATAATACTTTCGACACCATTATAAAGGTCCCTGAACATCGTCTGAACAAGTTACAATTCAACTTAGTGGTCCGTCACGCTATGCCCTAAGGTGCAATAGGCGCTTCATCGCACCCAAGTGCAAGACAGATCGTTTTAGAAACAGTTTTATTATAAGATCCTGTACCGTTGATATTAATACGTTGGTTTTTTAAGTCCCTTTATTTTATTTTATCCCTTTTTCAATTGCATACTTTAATATGTAAAGTATTTAATATTATGTACCCATTATATTAGTTTAATCTTTTGTATATACGCAATTCAGCCTTCGGGCTGCAATGTATATGGCCATTAAACTATCTATCTACCTATCTATCTGTCTATCTGTCTGTCTAGCTATGTCGGAAATCGTTGATCGTAAACGTCATTCAACTCTATAATTAAGAGGGATTCTTCTTTTAACAGGTTATCTTGTAACGATTTGAAATTACACGGAGTGAGAGGTGGTATCAAGTATGACGATAGTTTTCAACTGATAAAAACCAGTGATACTCATTACCTCCCGGTCTACTGTGATATGACAACAGCTAAAGGAGCTTTCACTCTTATTGTGACGAGTGCTCACAACAGCTGGATTCGAGCACAGGTCCCTCGCAGGTAACGATGCATAATACTTCCCCTAGTTGGAGGTAATGTCCAAATTTGATCGCGAACCCACTTTCCTGCGCCACATTAGTCCACATAATTTTGTTCATTGTAATGACGAATATCGTAGTCGTTAAGAGTACAGGCCACGCTAAACCACAGTCGATTTGTTAATTAAACGAATGTCAGTCACTTCGCCATTTTTCCATTTTAAAGAGTTATCATTAGCATTTGGCTTATAAGTCTGCATTCCCGCGTAGAGATATAAGTTTGGAGAGTACTCAAGGAGCAAGGCTGCTCTTGTCTGCGCCTCGCAAAGCTCTTACAAATTCTTCGTTCTCTCCAAACTTTCCAAGTGCCTCATATTTCGATGGATGCCCAGCTGAAGTATGAACCAGTTGTTGTCGACCTTGTTGTTTCACTGTTTACTAGAAATAAAATAACTTTTTAAAAATACAGTGGGCGATGAATCTAAATTAAATAATTTTTTTTAATTAAAACAAGCTCTTACGAAACAAAACAATATGATACCCTAAACTCAAACATAAATTGATGATATTTTTTTCAAAATGTGCTCTGAAATCAAGATTTTGGATAAAAATTGTAGAAAGTGCTTGGCAATCTGATTTCAAAGTCAATAGGCCCATTTGTCGAGGCCGAATAACCGTCTGCTGACCGAAAATTGCAACTGTAAAGTAAAGCAAAGATTACAAAGAAATATTTCGACATAAAGGTTTTTATGAGAAGGAATGCTCAAATTGCTCCGAGTAAGAAGCTAAAATAATTCAGAACTTCTTGCATGCAGGTGACCCGCACGAGAGATTCACCATGCTTGAATCGTTGTTTACTAGAGTTTTGTTTGCGTTGTGTTGACAATTCTGAGAGCTGTTGGGAAAAATCTTGTATACAATGAATATATGGAATTCATATATTTTGAACTGCGGTTGTAGATACGTATGATGCACGATCCTCGCAGTACAGGCCTGATTTTTTTTTTTTTTTTTTCAGGTCTGATTTTCGCAATTGCGAGGATCGTGCATCATACGTATCTACAACCGCAGTTCAAAATATATGAACTTCATATATTCATTGTATCTGATTTATCATCATGGGCTTATTACGAATCAACTTAACGGCCTGCTTCCAGTTGGCTTGTTAACTCAATTGGTAGAGCGCTGTAGTAGTATCGCAGAGGTCAGTGGTTCGAATCCCGTACAGGCCTGATTTTTTTCAGGTCTGATTTTCGCTATTGCATAAATAGCGCTCTCTACTGCGAGGATCGTGCATCATACGTAAAATCTTGTATCTTAACAATTTAAAAGATTACTTTAACATTATACTTTTTGTGTAGTGTAGGACCTCCATTGCCATTAAGCAGAATATGATACAAATAGAAATTTGATTGCAATGAAGTGACAAGAATGGGAAACTGAATTCGTAATGTTAACAAGAAAGTACTTATAGAAAAACTTATGACAGTTGGAAAGCGAATGTTTCGTACTTGTGACATTTCAAATGCAGAATAGAAACTTTCAATAGCTGCTTCTCCAATACCAGTGAAGTAGCCTTCATTTATGTTTATCTCAGCCTCTTCAGTTCGAACAGCAGAGAAATGTTTCTCGAGTCATTTTCCAAAGCCCACCTACCAAGACCATTTCAACGAACGCTGTCACTCGAATCGGATTGGTTTTCCACTTTTCTCTTTCATACTCGGGGTTGAGTTTGGGTGTTAATATTTTACAGGGGATCTAGAGTCCTATTATATTATCACCTGCCCTCTGCCGAATCATTAAATAAATAGATAAATGAATGAATGAACTCCATTCAAAACTCAACTATCGAGATGGAGACAAAAAACCAATATCATTTATTGTCATATGATTCCGGCCACCCAAGTGAATATATCTTTCGAACTTTTGTAATGTTTTTTTGTTTCGTCGTGTTTTGTTTTATTCTTTTTATTTTTTTTTATTCTTTTTCTTTTTTTGTGTGTAGGTTAGTTATTCTTTTCTCTTCTGTATTTGGTCTTTTGAAAATTGTGATCAAGAAAAAGCTTATGCATTAAGACGGATAAAATGAATTAAATTTAGTTGCTGATATCATAAACACATGTATATAACATAGTTTAACATATTTCAAATAAATTTCATTACACTTACTGGAAATTGAAAAAACAAAGGGAAGCAGAACAAAATCCGTATTCTCAGCAGATTTCGCTTCTGCTCATCAAAAAATTTTTGGAAACCAGTAAATAGCTCGTCAAGGTTCAAAAAGCTCGCGCACTTGTAAAACAAATTTAAATCAAGTTGAGAAGCCATGATGTTGGAGTAGAGAGATAACAGGAAACTTTTCATCTAGTGAATCAAACAAAGCGATTCATTTCGTCCCGCAGAACTGTGGATTCATGTCGTGTCATATCACTTGAATCAGACATTTAACAATCGCAGCCCTTTAGTATTTCTTGTACTTATGTTCTCTTTGTTTTCTTTAATTAAGGTGGAAAACAATTGCTCCGGACTTTGTCTTGATACCCAGCAGACGGTAAATCTTTTGAAATACCCATAGCATTTGACAACTCAACCCAAGCGTTGCACCTGCTCCATGAGTATCGGAATAGCCGCCTGCGATGTATGTAAATGTATAATGTTTTTCATTCGTATTCAAAGTGTATATTTTCAGATAGTGACAGTCCAAGGGTCACTAACATGCAGCTCTTTCCAGTCTGGCTGCTTTTTCATTCTTTGTTAAAATTGACGTTGGCAATGCAAGGTAGCGCTATTTATCGAAATCCAACAAGCCACGTTTATTTGGGCAACTTCAGGCGCGATCACTTCCATTACTTGTGGGTTGAAAAACTTACAACCTCCATGGTGGAAAATGGGTTAGAATGCACTCTCCTCTGTGTCGGAGAACCAAAGTGTTATTCGTTGAACGTAGCAGCGTATCCTGACTCCAAGGGCCTTTATCTGTGTGAGTTGTTATCTACCGACAAGTACAAAGCGACCGAAAATTTCCTCGCAAATGATGCCTTTCACCATCAAGGACCGTTGGTGAGTTTTTGGTGATTGTACAAAACAAACTTAGAATGCAGTTGAAAGAGGATGTTTCTTAATATTTCAGTCTCCATGTGAAAGCGCTCCTTGTAAGAACGGCGCTGTCTGTGTTCCTGAATATGTACTGAACTCCTATCACTGTAACTGTAGACCTGGATCCTGGGGAACTCACTGCGAACGAGGAGGTATTTCAAACATTCATCATTTTCTTTGTCGAGTACTATGGAATTTGAGAACAAAAAAAGTTGCAAAGGTTAAAATATTATTTGTTATTATACCTGTTCAGTATACCTATTTCCAGCCCTTTTCTAAAAACTAAACGAATGTCAGTCACTTTGCCATTTTTCCAACTTATAAAGTTCCCAATGAGCATTTGGTTTATACGTCAGCTCTGCATTTTCGCATTAAGATATGAAGTACTTGAAAAGGTTAGAGAGTACTGAAGACGCTAGAGTTCCTCTTGTCCTTGTCGCGCCTTGAGAAACTCTAACACATTTTTCCTTCTATCCAAACGTTCCATGTGATTCATACCTCGATGAATGCACAACTGCCGTAGGAACCAATGAATAAGTTGCAAGTTATCGGATCCTTGTGTTTGCAAAAATATTTTCGGGATCGTCCAGGAGCAAACATTGCAAGTTGCTAGAGGAGAATATGTGGCGAGAGGTTGTTTCGACGTCCAAATACACGATGTTTCGCAGAGAGATCATCACACTTTCGCCGCCATTAAATCTTATTACAAATGAAGCGTACGTTTTTGCGTAACGGACTGAATAAACATGATTAAGACGTGAAATATGTTAGATATCTATCGATAAACCTGTCACTATTCGGAAGGCTTTTTGTAAAATTGACATCGCGTAATGGTTTTGTTACAAAATCATGTTTTTGATAAAAAAAATTACGGCGGCTAAAAATTATACCTCCTCAAAGGAAAGAAGTGGTTGGCAGCGGAAATTTAAATTGTTTTACCGAGCTGCTACTCTTTGAAAGAATGAAGTAAGCGAAGAGAAACACTAGATCATTAGGTCGAGCTCCAGTTCGTTTTGGAGAAATCGAAAGGTTTTTTAGCTACCACACTTTGCTTCGGGATTCTTGGAAGATCTTCTCAGGAACAACAAGATCACGGGAACTCGGGCAAAAACTGAAGAAGTCTGAAGACATGTATTCAGTAAAGACATGTATTCCCTAAAGCGACCCAGTTGTACCGACTCAAAGGAGCAAAGCAGGCTGGATATTCACTCACTTTAATGTATCACGATGATCATGCACAAGCGCACCACTGAATCTCCTGTTGCTTCGAGGTAACTGTTGTAGCGCCCTTTTGTATTTCCGAGCCAAGTAAAAGCTGGAAGTAAACTTTATACAAGTTATAAAACTAGGTAATGTACGTAATGTTATTCTTAGGAACTCTCAATAAACCTAGTACAAGGTAAAAAGTTTATCGGTAAATTTGTTTACATATTTCATGGTTATTCATACGAAAACGTACGCTTTCTCATTACCTCAATCCATTTTTATTTCAAGAGCGAAGTATTACAGTCTAGTAAAGTATGACAGTATAGTTGTGTCTCAACTATATGAAAAGAATTTTGTCGGATTTTCAAGGCAAAACGTCAAATGGAATTCATATAGGAAAGATAAAAGTCCTTCAAAATATTTCAAACATTTCCGGTCTCTTGGTGAAAGAAAAATAGAAATGCTTCATGGTTATGACATCACGCCCTAAACTATTTGCAATATGGTGCATCATGGTGTCTCTTTGATGTGCTTTCTTAGGGAGCGGAATACGAAGCCACATGGACTTTTGTGTGGTCCCAAACGAAGGAGGTTGTTCTCCTCCTGATGGGAGCTATCTTATCCTCACCAAAACGGAAGGCACAGCTTGTAATGCAACCGATCAGATTTTTTTTTTGGACCAAGATGGAGTTATCTATCATACATGCAGCAGGAAAGTAGTTTGTCCACAGGGTAACAGTTTTCTCCATTTACTTTACATAGTTAGTTTTGTTGTTGTTGTTGGCATCATTTATGAACGTTATCTAATTTCTAATTGACTGTTTTCGATGTTCTTGTTATCGTTGCTTATTATTTTAATATAATCAATCATCGACAAAATTTAAGTGAGCTTTTAAATTTTATCTGACAGTAACAACATTTCTAAGGAATTGTTCCCCTTTTCGACCCATTATTCTCCTTTTTCGAGAATAGATTACTTTGCATAGGCGCCAATATTTCAAGGGGGAGGAAAATATTAAAAATCTTATAGTCCAAGTGAGATAAACACTTTTTGATGATCTTTCGTCTCGAATTACACTTAAATTCGTGAGTTCGTCATGCACAATCCGTTTTTGAAACTCAAACTCTGTTCGTCTGTTTCTCCTTCTTTTTGGGTAGACAATAGCCCTACTCGTCAAAAGAAACTTATGTTAAAGGATATGTGCGATCTGAGCATTTCAAGGCATGTCAGGTATGTTGAGGCTGCAACACAATGACAATTTTTGCCTCGTGTTCATACTATGTTCATTCCTTTCCTCCTTTTTTTCTCGTGGTAATTCTTTCCCTGTGCATAAGTTCTCTTTCGCTTCGACATATTCATCAACGAGTTGAGTCACTTGCTAAATAGCAAGTTCCTGGAAGTTGCACGTTTCTCTCTAGAAAAACCTAAATAGAATCGAATTCGGGTCAATTCTGTACGGTTCTTTCCCTACACAAGACAAAACATCTTTGTGTTCACGAGTTCCTTTTTCTGATTAATATCTCGCAAAAGTGAAGTGATGAAATCTTCAAATTGTTTTTTTCTTTTTACATTCCTGTAAAATTACGTTCGTGCTCGTGAAGAGCAATAGTTTTTTAATACATCGCGTATCTGGTCATTTCAGGTTGCCAGTCCATAATAACCTGAAGAATTTAAAGAACAATTTCTGTGTTCATCCACGTGGTGGGTGGCCATTTGAGGGAGTGCATTTGCTGTACTGGCCAGAATGTGATATGGCAAGATTGAAGCTCAACTTCTTTGAACTTGGTAAGACATTAACGCGAAGATTGGAAGAAATATAAAATGAGATACGTTTAAGAGCGCTTTGGAGTGTCGCCGAAACAAACTAATCACAATGTCCAATAAGAGTAAAGGACAATAGAACAAGAAGCCAATGGGAACGTACGATAGGAATAGCCGTGAAAGGTCTAAAGCGCAAGAAAGTGCACGTGACTAAGTCCGGATTGTTGTTTTACATCAGCCACTGATAGCACTAACAACTAGAAAATTCTGAATGGAGATCATTTCAATTTTTCCTTGCAGGTGCACCAACTCCCTGAATTCCAGTGCGAAGAAATATTTATTCCCTTATTGGATATTGTAATAACACAACAAATGCCAATTGCCGCGGGAGCTGCGGTAGACTAGATGTTAGATAATAAAGGCACGAGTTACTGCATTTGCATTCTGAATAGTTGTTTCTAGATCTCTGACAGCAATAATACGGGAAGTCCTACCTAACTCAAAATGCACCACTGAGATGTGTCATGAGAGAGCTAAAAAAGACTGCCCCTGCGTCTTCTGCTGCGGCAGGAGACTGGGAATGACAACACAAAACCATAGCAACGTTACGTAAGATTGCGAAATGTTTGAAATATAGGACAGAGTGGAGGATTTTCTCCGGGGTAACTTAGGTGTAGGTAAAAAGGCTTGGTTAGAAACTTTGGTTAGAGAGAGGTCGATTATCTTTAGCTTTGTAAACCGAATCTTTTGCATATTCCACCTTTACCCATGCGCGCCAATCGTTGTTTTATCTCGGACAGATTTTGTGCCGCGAAAGTAAAACAAACATTAACAATTGCAAGGCCCACAATATCTTATTTTAAGGTGTATTAAAATGGGTTTTCCAGAAAAAAAAAATCTTATCATAGAAACCCAGCAGGAAAAAGTAGCTTCAATTTATATTTGAGAAGAAAAATAATTTTTCATCACGGTGATTGTAACTTCTATTTTCAAAAAAACAAAGAAGACAAAAACTTGATTCTACACATCTTAGTCGCTTTTCCTGGAAATTTGAGAAGAATAGAGCAAATTCTAAATATTTTCCCCTATTTTATGCATGACCATATCTGTCGATAAAAATCAACTAGGAAACTCTAATCCACCTTGCTAAACTAGTGCTAATACTCAATTCGGGGACATCTATTACGAACAAACTAATGGCGCAGTCATGGGTTCCAAATTGGGACCCAGCCACACCAGTCTTTTCGTATTATCGAACACCAACTTTCCAGCGAATACAAGGTCCCCAAACCTGATCCTTATGGTCGCTACATTGACGACTGTATCGGTGCTACCTACTCCCGGGGGGGGTACTCGATATATTCCTGGGTGGGGAGGTGCGGCGCGGCCTCTCATACCCTGACCCTGTTTAAGACAAATATCGCTGATTTCCCTACCCTGAAGACAGAATTCCGATTTTTGATACCCTGTTTAAGACATTTAATGTGCGTGGTATCAATGCCAAAATCAACGGAATTCAATAGTAATTAAAAATTAGAGTTTGTAAAAATTTTGCTGTTTATCTTCCAAGAAAAGATATCCTGTTTAAGACAAAAATTGATAAATCGATACCCTGATTAAGAAAAAAAATGATAAATTCGATACCCTGTTTAAGACATTTAATGTGCGCGGTATCAATGCCAAAATCAACGGAATTCAATATTAATCAAAAATCAGAGTTTGTAAAAATTTTGCTGTTTATCTTCCAAGAAAAGATATCCTGTTTAAGACAAAAATTGATAAATCGATACCCTGATTAAGACAAAAAATGATAAATTCGATACTCTGTTTAAGACAAAAATCTCGAAAAACATACCCTGGCTGGCCGCACGTCCCCATCAAGCCCTTATAAGGGAGCACCCCCCCCCCCCCGTACTTACTCTACCAGAAAAAAGCTAATTTAAATTATTACCGCCGTCAATCCCTATCGCTCGGCTCTGAAATACAACTGGGAAAAACTTGGGAAACTTCCGACACTTCTATAGCTCTTTCTTTTTTTTTTTTTACATCAAAGTTTCAGTTGAGGGCAGCGGTCTATGCACTGGCGTGTACTACAAATCTACAGACTCACATAATTTCTTCTTGTATTAATCTTCGCGTCCATCACACATCAAGAATTTCATTTCTTTTCTTTTTTTTTTTTTTCAGTTTCTTAGACTGACGTTTATAAAGTGACAACTCTAATTTCCCCGACAAAACAGAGTCATCCCCGCGCCCAACAAATTGATCGACAGTCAGCGCTACAAATTCGGATATAAATCAAAACCTGTAAATTTTGGTCAGCCTTTAAAACATAACGTCATAATTTGGATTCACTTTCATAAGTACTCACCTGTAAGATTTGAGGCAGATTTTTAGACACCTCTTCCTCTTTTTCTGTATAACATAATACCATTACCAACAGGAACAGTGCTCAAAGTAAGGTAAGGAAGGTTATGGACTACAAAAGAAAAAAAAAGGCAGTTTTCTTGCGGTGGCATATAATTTCATACTTCAGATTAATACACTATAATAACTATATTTCAAAATTTAAGGTCAAAGATATGCCTTGCCAATGACTTTTCTTTAAAACAAGATCTGATTGTTTTAAATCACTCAAAAATGTAAGCAAAAAGGATTCATTGTATGTTACTAGGGAGTTTAAGCAAATCACTACGGCTGGCGCTGCTACGGCTACCGGAAGTAAAATTGTCCAGAAACGAGTCATTGCGCATGTCAGTGGTACCCATCTAGCCGTAGCGGGAAATCCTTCTACGCGAGTGAGAAGGTTTCGGCGTAGTCTGTGGTACGTGAACTTATCTCGCTTCTTTCTTCGCTTTAAACATTCTCCTGAGCAATTTTAACTATTGAAATACGCTTAACATCTTTAAAAATAGCTTATCGGGAATATTTATCAAGCTTGCTGTCCCATACCGAGTGAATCTACCTTTATTTTTGCAGCCGGGTTTGTCGAAGGATCGAAGCAGTGTGCACATAGAGAACGCAGCGAACGCAAGGAGAAATGCGTTAGTAAAAAGTCTAACTTTTCCTTTTAAAACCTCAAAGACTACTTGAAATTCAAATAGCTGAAGCCGAGGAATGACGAGGGACCGTGTAGAAACTTTGCTTTGGTGTTTATAAGCTCCAAACTGGCAATTTTACAACACGTAAGCTTAAATATTTGAATTCACTCATTCACTGTGCACAGGATCGCTTACAATTTTTTTTTCCAAACGTTGGAATCCCTCGTCCCTTTGAACGAAGTCATTTTGAGTTTTTAGACGTGCAAAAACTACCGCGAAGACGCTTAATTTATTGGTTTTAAACTTCTCAGCCGTACTAGGTTTGTAGTTCGCGTTGCTTAAAGTTGCATTTTGGCGGGCTACGGCGACGTACTCTCCCCAAGCCTCGTCAACCACGATAGCCCTAGCAGCGCCAGCCGTAGTGATTTACTTAAACTCCCTACTTTTACCTTGAATACTTCTTCACTTTAGAGACTTGTCAGCTCCTGTCTGAGCACGAAAAGAAATTCAGGAGCACAGAAAATCAGTGTTTTTTTAAATTGGTAAAGCAATGCCCTGACCAGCGGACTGGTCTGGTTAGTGTTATCCCAGAATGAACATTACAGAAGAAAAATCCCATCTTTTAAAACAATCAGTACTGCCAGAACAAGGACAGTTTCATGTAACCCTGAATGCTGCAGAACACAGTTTTTATTTTTAAACAATTTTTTTGTTTAACTTTATGAATGTGTATTTAGACAGAATCTTCCCAAAATGCCAAAGCCATATAAAATGACAGTATCTTTAACTGCTGTTTTATCAGGGTGGATTAAAGAAGCACTCTGATGAAACCGCCCTATAATTAGAAAACCCAAAGAATTCAGTTATTTCATTATAATGTTAATTTTTAGTGATTAATAAAGCCTTTTCGACAATAATTTTAGTTGAAAGTCAATTCTAGGGCGAGAAATTACGATTTGAAAACCGTTCCCACATTAATTTTCGTAATCTCGGCCAACTTATCTTCGGTCAGCGGTCACTCCCATTGTAACGTGGATTACTCAACACACTTTTATATTTATACGGAAACCTCTTGAAATTTAGTGAAATAGTCTTAGTCTTAGTGTTATAAAAAACAATATATACGATCAAAATACTGTTTTTGAAAATTAGCCACGGGCACTGCGCGTCAAATGAGTAATCTAAGTCACGGTCTCTCCCATTGTGACATAGATTACTCAACACACTTTTACATTTATACAGAAACCTCGTGAAATTTAGTGAAATAGTCTTAGTCTTAGTGTTATAAAAAGCAATATAGACGATCAAAATACTGTTTTTGAAAATTAGCCAAGAGCACGGCGCGTCAAATGAGCAAGACTAGAATATCTAACCATTTCTTCATGTTGTAGAAAGGTAGCATATTCTTCTCAATTATTTTAAGACCTTGAGTGTTGGTCCGGCCGGGGCTCGAACCCTTAACCTCCCGCACAACAGTCCAGCGCTCTATCCATTGAGCTAACCGGAAGGCGGTTGATAAAACTCGATGCAGGGATGATTTGTAAATAAAGAGTTTGAGCCAAAAGGTCAGAAGTGCGCCGTTTCGCAAATTACAAATATGTAAATCTGTAATTTGCGAAACGAGCTCTTTGAAGACTCTAACGATATGTAACTTATGTCTTCCGATTCTATAACCCTTTTCGAAGATAAAAATCGACGCAATGATGAATTTTGAACCTAGAGTTTGAGCCAAAATGTCAGAAGTGCCCCGTTGAAATCAACATCAACAACATATAATATGTATGACCTGACCGCTGACCTGATATATCATCAGGTCAGCGGTCAGCGATGGCGGTCGGTCAACTAATTTTTAGCTCCGTTCTTATGTTTACTTTCCTCGTGTTTTTACTGTTCAGCTGCTTGAACAATCTAAGCCACTACTCTAATTGGCGGTTTTCCTCAATTGGGCATGGATTTGACACACCGGGAAGCGCCCCAGAACCTTCTTCGATGTCTTATCTCGATCCTAGTAGTTTTTGCCGAGTCCGCCATTTTGGATTGAAATCATGGTATATAAGAATGAAGCGAAGGCGGTTTCTCCGAAGACGGCTTCTGTACTCAGCTAACGGAACAGCGTCTTTTAACCCATCTCTCCTGGAAAACAATCTTAGCGGCGACATTCATCCACATCCTGGACCAAACTCTACTTCTAATTCTTCATCTACATCGACGAACACAAATATTAGCTTTCCCTGCAACACGAAGTCAAACATCAGGATTGCTCATTTAAATATCCGCTCCTTGAAGTCCAGGGAACACTTCACTCTGCTAAAGGACTCCGTTGTCTCAAATAATTTCGACATCTTTACGATATCAGAGACTTGGCTGGATTCTTCAGTCAACAACGAGAGCATTCATATTCCAGGCTACACTTTGTATAGACAAGACCGTGGCCCGCACAAACCTGGCGGCGGACTATGTGTTTACATTAAGAAAAACTACAAAGTTTCATCACTGGAGAATGTATCCTCAGTTTCTGATAATAACTTTCAGCAATTGTGGCTAAAAGTGCAAAGTCGCTGTTATAAGTCATTCGTCATCTGCACAGTATATCGACCACCGAGTACTCCATTAAATTTTATAGATGATCTTGCCAACAGTCTTATCGAATCCCTCCTGTCAGGTCTTGATGTCATTATATTGGGTGACCTCAATTGCAACCTCCTTCAAGATAACGCAGAATCCCGTGCTTTAAACGATTTTTGCTCTACTTTTAACCTCACCCAATTAATCAATAAACCAACCAGAGCCACGGAGAATGGGGAATCGTTAATCGATGTTGTGATGACCACGAATGAGAAACTAATTGCTTCAAACGACGTCCTTATGTCAACTATTAGCGATCACAATTTTGTTTACATCTCGCTGAAGTTAAAAAAGCCAAGGATCAAGCCCTGTTACGTCACTATTAGAAGCTATACTAATTACAGCGCCGACAATTTCCTACGTGATTTGTCATATGCGCCTTTTCACATAATAAGCCTATTTGACGATTTCAACGATCAAGTTGATGTATTCAACGAACTGTTCTTGGAAGTACTAAGTCAACATGCTCCAGTCAAGAGGGTTAAAATTAGATCTAAACCTAACCCCTTTATAACACCAGAAATTCGTCAACTAATGAGAACGCGCGAGCAATGGCGCAAACTTGCGGGAAAAACAAATGACCCTTTCCACTGGAACGGATACAGATTTTTTCGTCAAGAAGTGAAAAGGGAGATTCGTGTGGCCGAAAAAGTTCACGTCAGGACTCAGATCCTGGATAGCAATGGAAATTCTAACTCAATTTGGAAAATCATTAACCGGTGTCTACCACGTAAACAACAAGATAGTTTTATGGCTTCTGAGGATCCCACTGGGTTAGCTAACGAATTAAATGATTTCTTCATTTCCGTCGGCAGTATTACTGCTCAAAAAGCCAGGGACTTATCTTTACATCATGGACTTAATGTAAATTTGGATGTGCCGACTCCTTTACACATATCCACCGACGTTAGCCCCGAATTATTCGTTCTCCATCAAGTCACGGAAAATCAGGTAGAAAGGGTGATTAGAAGCCTACCATCTAACAAAGCTCCTGGAATGGACAAGATATCTTCTAGAATTCTTAAAGACAGTTTACCCAGTACGCTAACAACAATTACCCACATTGTGAATAACTCCTTTGTTACCAACACATTTGCACGTGCATGGAAAACAGCTGAGGTTACACCTATTCTCAAATGCGGTAATCCAGATGTCCCTAACAACTATCGCCCCATCTCATTATTACCAATAGTCTCAAAAGTCACTGAAAGGTTGGTACATGGACAACTTATGGAGCATCTAATTAGAAATAATAAACTGGCAGCACATCAGAGCGGAAATAGAAAGCTTCACTCGACAGAAACAGCTCTGTTGTACGTTACAGATCAGTTGCTCCAGGCTATGGATAACAAGAAAGTTTCCATCATGGTCTTATTAGATATGTCTAAAGCATTTGATAGTATTCGACACGACATCTTGTTATCCAAGCTACAAAATCTCGATTTTTCCCAGGGTGCGTTGAATTGGTTTCAGAGTTACCTTTCTAACCGACAACAGTGCGTTCGAATTGGTGACGCAGTTTCTAAAGTACTCCCACTTGAGTTCGGAGTTCCGCAAGGCTCTATTTTAGGCCCGGTTTTGTTTACAATCTATGTTAACGACCTCCTTTCTGTTCCTAAACGTTGTCTATCTGCCTCCTATGTTGATGATTGCAAATTGTATTTGTCCTTTTCACCTGCCGAATTACCCACGTCCATCCTCGCCTTAAACGAAGATCTTACGAGAATATCTCAGTGGTGCTGTAAAAACTCTCTTTTGATTAATCCGGACAAAACTAAGGTTCTAGCTGTTGGATTACCACAACTTTTAAAGAAACTGTCATCATTCAGTATAACACTTTTTGACAAGGAAATAACACCTGTGCCTGTCGTTAAGGACTTGGGTGTTCTTCTCGACACACACCTCAGTTATAACCAACATATCACTGAGATTGCCTCTAAATGCCTTTTTAAATTGTACCAAATTAACAGAATCAAGCACCTCCTGGATAGGAAAACACTTCTGTTAGTAATAAATTCATTTGTCTTTAGTAAACTCCAATATTGTTCAACTGTCTGGAGTAATACCAGCAGCAGCAATATTGACAAGTTACAAAAAGTCCAAAACTTTGCTGGGCGAATTATTCTGGGACTAAGAAAGTATGACCATATTTCGGATGGGTTGCGATCGTTGAAATGGCTTCCTATTAGAGAGAAACTCATTCTAAATGACGCTACTATGATGCACAAATGTATTAACAAGCTTGTTCCAGACTATCTTGCTGATATGTTTAAATCACGTTCTCAAGTCCATAATAGACAAACTCGATCATCTGGTGCTTTGGATATACCTTTATGTCGCCTGTCAACAGGGCAGCGCTCCTTTGCTTTCAGAGGAGCCAAACTCTGGAACTCCTTGAATGATAACATTAAGTCCTTAAAATGCCCCAGGAATTTTAGACGTCATCTTGCAAATGTTTTATTAAGTTGATATATTATATTATTGATATATATTTTGTAATTATAATATTATTGTATTTACATTCTCAATTAATTTATATATTTGTATTTTTTTTTTTTTATTCTATTGAGCTGAAAAGCCCACTTAGGGAGCATCAATAAAGTGTATGTATGTATGTATGTATGTATATATATAGGTGCAAAAATGAGTATACAAAAATATGAATTATCTTACTACCCCATTATATCCTTTCTTTTTCTTTTCTTTATCAAAAACTGTCATCAAACGTACATTATAACCGTAAGACTTTTCCAGAGAAGTAAATGAGAATTAATTCCAAGTAAAACAAATTATACACAAACTAAATACATCTACATTGAAATGCTGCTTTCACTTTTGCCTGACAGAACGCCACTGTTGTCGGGACAGTTACTTTCACTGACATTTTTTAGATCTGCGATATAGCTCCGTCAGCTTAAACAAGTGAAGTCGCCTCTAAATTTTACATAACCCGCAGTGTCATCCTCAAGGATTCCATTTCTCGCGTCAACCTTCGAAAGGCTTTACGAAATCATTTCTCTTGTAGTAGTACAACACAAAAGTTGGATAAAGGAGGAGTGTCAATGGAGTGTATTTTGTTGCCAGTTATCTCTTTGGCACTCCTCTCTGCAACATTTCAAAAATCCCTTTCGAGTATTGTCTAAATTCATCGTCGGCAAAACAAACCAATACAGTTCCACATATATCAAAAGTTATTTCGCTTTCAAACGTCTTAAAAAGAGAGGCTACTGCAAGAGCTCGCCTTTTTTTCTTACTGACTTGGAACGAACGTGAAGGTTCAAGCTTATCAATTTCTCTTGAATTTTTTATTCCTTTTTTTCCGCTTTTCTTTAATATTTTCAGCAACTGGCTGTATGAGAAATGAAGTTACGTAAGAAAGTCCTGTCCAAGGTTTTAGAACTAAATCTAAGGTTGTTTCTTTCTTGTTCCACCTTTTTCAAACTTTAAATGGCCGTGCGTGAACATTTGGAAGGCACTTCATTTCAGAAAAGCACTTTTATAAGCGATCTCCATTACAGGTGGAAGCAGCTTATACCTTGAATCGCAAACCTTTCAGCAGTTCCATTTTATGACTATCGCGGAGCCTATCCTTCACGTCGGTTTTAATTTTTAGCCGTCCCTTCAAAAGTATGGATGCCGTGGCAACAGACACTCTTTCTTCGGACAGTAGACCCTCGCCGCCGTCTTCTTTCTAGTGAGAGTATATCTCAAAACCTCTGCCGAGTTCTCGGGATCTTTTACTTGGTAGAGGTAGCGCTCTTTATGCATCACACATATATCCCATAGTGCGATGGGCAGGGTCCGAGAAAAATTCACCTTGCACTGCTCACAGCTTTTGGCATTTGGGAAGTCGTTGACAAAAACAATATTGAACGGTTAGTCGTTGTGGTAGAATTCTGTAAAGCGATATGGTTTTGCAAAGTCGAGATCGGGATCATGAACCGAATTTGGATCTATTTCCTCAACAACTGGCTCCTGCTCGACGTTGTTATTACCTCGGCGAGGCTACTTCTCAGTCTGGCGACAATTTGCACCAGCACTTCTGGGGACATTGTTAAAAGCGAGCCGAGACTCCAGGTCGTTTTGCTACGCATAATTTTGGATGTGCCGCATTAAGTTCCCTTGCGTTTCAGCCACGGCGATGGAATGCGGGCATAATCCCCCAGTTGCCACAGAGGAAGCACAATCTTTGCAGTTGAATTTTCCTTTCTTATTTTCAACGGTAAAGGCTTTGTCGCTTTCAGTAACACAGAAGTTTCCGTTGTCCAATGGAATAACCTTGAATCGTGCGAGAATTATTTCTGCTTTGCGCCAAATATCTGCTACAACTTGCGATGCAAGTTGTTTTGGCAAACCGCTTTCTTCAAGAGAAATAGACAGCTTCTTTAAGGCCATGTCGTCTGAACTCTTGTCGTCAAGTAATCTTTGACCTAGGACTTTCTTTATGTACGCAGATATTTGTTCGCGTGTCATCTGGGAGCACCTTAGGGGGTCGATACTGAAATTCTCGTATCCTGGTGCAAGGCGGTACTCGCCCATTCCCTACACTGCTTTTATAAATTCGCTGTTCTGCTGCTGGACAACTCGATGGTTGACATTCTCTTAAATTGTAGCCTGATCTATCGACTGCCCATGCGCTTCTTCCTTCATGACATGATGCAAAGCCTCGGTACCTTGGTTATGCCATTTGTTAGGCGGATTACCCAGTCCTGCAGCCACTCGTAAAGGTTTCATCATGCACATTTTCAGCGTATCAGTCAGTGGTCTTATCCGTCCTTTTGTGCTAAACATCCATTTGGTAAATTCAGCAGGCCAACGCAGGCGTGATAACGCCAAAGCGACGTCAAAAGAGTCGTCATCCTCACAATCCACAAGACCCTTGATGCGTCTCCCGTCTTTTTCTCCGCCAAGAATTTGGGAACAACTAGTTCTTTGTTCTTTCGAATCTACTTTCAGTTGTTGAAGTTTACTGTTTAGATCAGCTTCTACGTGGGTAAAACACCTCAGGTGGATGTTTTTGTTCGCTTCTGTTGCAACATCTGAGCTGCTTGAGATGGGGAACACATTTTCGAATCCTTGTTCGAAGGCAAGTTCTCCATCTGTCCCATACGTCAGGGATCGGATGCCTTTGCGATATAACGACGAAGCAAGGTACTCGTAATCTTCCCTCTCCTTGGTGACACTTGTCATCATAGCAGCCAGAGTTATTGGGTGCTTATTAGGCTTGTTTCGGTAGACAAACATTGGATGAGGAAACGTCAGAGTTGTAACATAGAATGGACCCATGTTATAAGTCATGTCTATCCCAATTTGGCTTTTGGGCTTCTCGCCAGAACAATACCTCTTCATCCACATCATCTGGTTGTCGGTCATAGCAAAGGTATTTGGGGCCATAAACTTATCTCCTCGCTTTGATTTCACTCCAAAGGAGACGTCCCAAAGGAAGTCATCATGCTGCATTAAATTCATGGGTTGACAAAATCTGGTCGGCGTGGTGGGCCAGTGTTCCGACTCTTTTTCCGCCCTTCCACATTTCGGCAAGCGTTGTATACCTGCTCTCTATTACGGATTATGTCCGCTGGTGAACTCACGTTGAGAACACCTCCAGCTTCCTCCTCTATGGCGCTGATAATATGGTTTGGTGTCTCACTTGCTTGAGCTACGGCTTTCGCTTTCCGTATCACACTTAGTTTGGTACGATAATACGGCTCACTTTTCTTGTGGCAGTTACCCTGCGCTTTTAAGGATAGCGAACTCGCATCCGGTGGAGCTTTGTACTGCCCAACAGCATACCTTGCAAGCACGCCCTCAGTTTCCACTTTGGCTACTATTCGACAAAACTCTTTTGAAGTATGGTGCCAACTGTACTGCCTTCGCACTTTGTAAACTTGCCCATCAACACTACACTCTTCTGGATGAGCTGTTTTCAAGCTCTCAATAGCGCCATTTTCCCGTAAAACAGCCCTGACTATATCACATGGGGGATGAATGCTTCTTATAACCGCCATTGTCATCTGCAGTCAAATCGCGATGGTCTACAGAATTCTTTATGTCAATCACAAAGACAACATTTTCTCGCACTGCCCGAGGTACTGTGTAGCAAATCCGGCTTGATGGTACTTTCTCGCCAACACACGCTTCCAAGATTTCCGAAATGTTCAAACCTCTCTTGCCTCTACGAAATACAGGGCAACCATTTACATTTTCTGGTACAAAAAAAACACAGTAGATATAAAATATGGAAACTAAGACGGCGCTGTGTATCACTTCAAAACGTAGATTGGGGATAACGAAATTATAATAACATGGCTTTCTTCAAGGAAGATCTGCAATGCACCTCATAATCCTTAAGTGTTTTTCTTTACTCTACGCAGGTTTAAGTTCAAGATTGGGAAACTGCAATGGGAGCGCTCTTCTGTTCAACTTCACCGACCGAAAGAAAAAAAAAACTATTCGAACACAACAAACTATCGCAAAATTGACTTTCATCATGGTCTTTGCACCCCATGCCCCCGCGTTGTTGTTGTTGTTGGTTCTATCTCTTTTAGTGAGGGTGTTTTTACCATGCGAGTCCAACGTGAGGTCTATGAACGAGTTCATAAGATGATATAGACACTTACGTGGCATGGACTCATCATCATCATCATGTTCTCAAAGAGAAG
Organism: Stylophora pistillata; assembly: GCF_964205215.1. Classification (NCBI taxonomy): domain Eukaryota; kingdom Metazoa; phylum Cnidaria; class Anthozoa; order Scleractinia; family Pocilloporidae; genus Stylophora; species Stylophora pistillata. The sequence continues at coordinate 10,076,589 of NC_142529.1, forward strand.
CAGCTTCACGGGTCCTTTTTCGCGACTTGGTGAGCAATTTCTAAAAAGGAAGAGGTAACATCACCTCACGATTTCTCCGATGTGAAGTTCACCACAGGTACAAATAATAATAATACTAATAATAATAATAATAATAATAATAGTAATTTTTATTTTTAGATTTTTTTATTTTTTCATACACTTTAAAGTTAGATTCCGGGTTGTAGGAAGTTACTGAAGAAAGGTTATTTCTCGCATTAAAAAAAAAAAGGAGTAATGATAATAACAATAATAATAATAATTTTTCGTATTAATTTTATTTAACAAAATCAGTTAAATAGTAATAGTAATAATAGTAATAATAATAATGATGATGACAATAATAACAATAATAATAACTAAAACTTAGATAGCGCAATTTTCCATGACGTACATGATCAAATGCGCTTTACAATTAAATAAGATGATTCAAGATAGGCTGAATATACAAGTAATTAAGATAGATAAAATTATCCGTTGAGCAATAACAATTTACAGCGAATAATAACAAATAAAAAGGCTGTTTAAAAAAATATGCTTTAAGATAGCACTTAAAACTTGAAAGCGAGTCAAGACCGGATATGCTACTCGGTAGATAAACTGAATCATGGACGCATGCCTTTTTTGGCTTCTTTGGCTTGTTTCTTGACGGCGATTCATCATCATCGTCAGAGGTAATAGAAATGACAAGTTTTGGTGTCGTGAGTTTGCTGAGAGCTTTGGTCACCCGGAAAGCCACGTCTTTCACCTTCTCTAAGACTCCCACTCGCACTTCTCCCCTTTCTGCACGGCTCGTAAATTTTCCTTTGACAAATTTCTTAATTCTCCCTTTTCAGAACTACTCTTATCTTCATTGACCACTTCAGTAACACTGTCTCCGCTGTCCTCTTTCTCTGGGGGCACACCATCTTCGCTGTCTTCTTTCTCCTGGGGCACACCATTGTACTCTCCTTCCTCGCCTGACTCATTTGGGACACACCCATCCAAACTCGCGAGGGCACGCCTTATAGAGTAAAGGGAGTCAGTGGGGTGAACAACGTCGTCTTCCTCGGCTCTACTGGAATGCGGCCTGAAATAAAAAATTCGGAGAGATATTTAGTGATTGGCGAAAAGAATACTTTTTTTTCCTATTACCTTTACTTCCGGTTTCTGCTCTTTTGTCTTGATAATGGTATCGTACATTTCCCGGCAAGCAATACTGGAATTTATTAGAAAAACGTCCAGGCTGTCACAATTGTCAAATGTCCATATTGTAATGCACTTGTATCCTTTCCATTCTTACTTCCTAATAACTGTCCTCATTTCTGTAGTGACGTTTTCAGAGATAAGGCCATCCCAATAAAATGTTTCGTTTCCCATCGCCTTTTCGTGAAGTTAGGTCGGTCGGTGAGGCCCCAAAAAAAAAGAAAAAAAGAAAAAAGAATGAACACATGAAGGGGTCTGTGTTCCACTTTACTTTTGCAAATTCAATTTGACGTTTAGTCTCCAAGAGATAATTAGATGGTAAAAAATGTATATTAACAGGACTATCAAATTTCTAAAAAGGCTACAAAAAAGAAGTATCGATGATACTTTTAGACAACTGGTGTTAATAAGACAACATCGTGTTCTTGTAAATTAAAGTACTTGCTTCTTTTCAAGTGATTCTGGAAATTCTTTTTTTTTTATTTTTCCAAAAAGAATGGGTCGGTCTAGCGATCGGAAACGAAGTATTAAATTGAGATGGCCTAAACCGTTATTGGTGGGAGGTATATTTTTCTCGAAATCATGCTTTATGGTTACAGTACCCTTTTATAAACGAATATTTTGAATGAATAACTTCCTACTTTGTCCATCCTAGCTACTTTATTCCTGATTTCGATCGTAAAGTAAGTCTGATTTTACACAATGAATACCTCATTCATTCGTAAGTTTGTTCGTTCGTTCGTTCGGTCATTCAGTCATAATAACACTAGCCTGTGTGATTCCTCAGAAACCAAAAATGACTGCGGGGAGTCATCTGGAACACCGCCTAGCAGTAACCTTTTCCATACCCAGGAGCAGAGATGACATGCCGAGTGCGAATCCTGGGCGGGGTATACTTTGAGAAGACCGGTACCCTCACCCCCCAATTCTTTTGATATGGGATGCGTGTCCACGATGAAATACTGGTCGCCATGACAACCGATAACATTAATGTAGCGGCCAGAGCTGTAAATTGCAACGTTGGTAACCGAGCAGGCAGTGGATAATGCATTAACGCCTTTGAGGGGTGAATCCCGTCCATCTTTGGAGAATACTCCATGAGAAGTAACGATCTCTTCACGAAAGTCAAGCTCTACAGATGAAATATTTGCTTTTCGTAGAATAGTGTAAGCCTCTGAAACATCGTACAGCTTTGTTACATCTCGAAAGGGGTTGAACCGCGTGGGTTGAGTCATAATAATCTTGTCGATTTCTCTGGACAGCGCGTACTATTGTTCGGCTGCACAAAAAGAATCCCAATCTCTTCCCTTCCTAGCAATCAACTCTATGACGAGGATAGATAGAAAGGCGCAGCTGTTGGTAGCATCGTCTGGGATATTTTGATCCAGGGGAATATCTCCAACTGCGACAAGCCTATCATGGCGCTCGATTACGGTGCTTTGGCTAGTCGAGAGTGGTATGTCACTGCATAGTGGCTTGATTTTAGCAGCCTGAAACAGCTGGACTACTTCGCGAACTCTAGGCCTGCTCTTAGAACAAAAAAGAGCGCATTGGCGAAAAATTGATTCCATTTCTCGCCAGATTGTTGCTTGAAATCTGCTGTATTTGGAAGATCAAGTCGGTAACATACGTTCTCTGAATCTACTCACTAACTCATTTCGTAAGCTTTGGAAGTTCTTTTGCGGAACCTGGTCAAGCTCGTATTGGTAGGGGAACTCCAAATCAGGATTCAATAGCAGGAAGATAATCATTCCCAATGACCAAACATCACAGGCCTTCAATTGCTCAAGGGACAAAGCTTCGCCTGTGCTAGTGATTATCTCCGGAGCCATATAGACAACAGTTCCGCGGTCGACGTTGGTGGTTCTCGAGTGACATAATGTCTCAGTCTGTTTTTAGGGAAGCTCGACATTCTCCAAAGTCCACCAGTTTGCAAAGGACAGCTTCCTTCTCCCAGGCTTCTCGAATTTCATCCTCGTTGTTATAATGGCAGTAATGCTGGTTAGAAATAAACACTATTCCTGGCTTCAAGTCTCTGTGCGCGTTATTTCTCTCGTGGAGGTACTGTAGGCCAAGAGAGGTGTCTTCCGCTATCTTGCTGTGTAAGCAGGCCAACACTGACAGTACTTCTTCTTTCCCACTCCTGTAATCCAAGTAGTCTTGCAGTGAACTTACCCGACCTTCAAGACCGAATGGCGTGAAATCAAAATATACGTACTCAAGCGTCATTGCTACAGGACATTCGCATACAGCTTTGATTTCGACGATATGCTTGCAATGTAGGGAATTGAGGATCCGCGCCTCTTTCATGAACAAACGCTTCTCACGGTCATGCTGCCGGATGAGCTTCTTAACAACAATCGACCCTCCACCGCGTCGTTTGGCGCTGAAAACGCATCCAAAGCCACTCTGGCCAATCTCGTTCTTGTCGATAATTTCATCCCAAGAAAACTTAGGGATTCCATCTAAATCGGAACTTTGCTTAACAGTTGAAGGACGCCCAAGCAAACCAAAGGATGGAAGCTTGAATGCCATGTTGACCGACAAACGAGTTTCCCACCAAATCTCACACGTGTCACGCATTCCATTGCGTAAGAATGAGAAATAACTAGTAACCTGATATGGAAATGTTTCGGAAAGACTAATATGGTAATTAAAAAAAAGGTAGCAGACAGGAAAAAAGTCCCAAAAGATAAATTGCTTTCTGTTCATAAACTATCAACTGGAATAGGCGGCCGGTAAAAAATAACAAAATTGTTGTAGATTTTAATAAATGTACAAACATACATACGAGGCGGTGCGCGTAAGGTTTCTGACACATGCTACAGCAATGTCAAAGGGCAGAACTCCAATTTTGACCTGGTTTTCATCTGGTACTAACCAAATGATATTAGAGCCTTCAAAGAGCTCGTTTTGCAAATTAAATACTTACATATCTGTAATTTGCGAAACGGCGCACTTCTGACCTTTTGACTCAAACTCTTTATTTACAAATCATCACTGCATCGAGTTGTATCTACGAACAGTGTTAGAGAATCGGAAGAAATACGTTACATAACGTTAGAGTCTTCAAAGAGCTCGTTTAGCAAATTACAGATTTACATATCTGTAATTTGCGAAACGGCGCACTTACTTCTGACCTTTTGGCTCAAACTCTCTGTTTACAAATCATCACTGCATCGAGTTGTATCTACGAAAAGTGTTAGAGAATCGGAAGACATAAGTTACATATCGTTAGAGTCTTCAAAGAGCTCGTTTCGCAAATTACAGATTTACATATCCGTAATTTGCGAAACGGCGCACCTCTGACCTTTTGGCTCAAACACTTTATTCAAAAATCATCACTGCATCGAGTTGTGGCTATGAACAGTGTTATAGAATCGGAAGAAATAAGTTACATATCATTAGAGTCTTCAAAGAGCTCGTTTCGCAAATTACATATCTGTAATTTGCGAAACGGCGCCCTTCTGACCTTTTGGCTCAAAGTCTTTATTTATAAATCATCACTGCACCAATTTGTATCTACGAATTGTGTTTAAGAATCGGAAGAAATAAGTTATATATCGCTAAAGTCTTCGAACAGCTCCTTTCGCAAATTACAGATTTACATATCTGTAATTTTCGAAACGGCGCACCTCTGACCTTTTGGTTCAAACTCTTTATTCAAAAATCATCACTGCATCGAGTTGTATCTACGAAAAGTGTTACAGAATCGGAAGAAATAAGTTACATATCATTAGAGTCTTCAAAGAGCTCGTTTCGCAAATTACAGATTTACATATCTGTAATTTGCGAAACGGCGCACCTCTGACGTTTTGGCTCAAACACTTTATTCAAAAATCATCACTGCATCGAGTTGTATCTACGAAAAGTGTTACAGAATCGGAAGAAATAAGTTACGTATCATTAGAGTCTTCAAAGAGCTCGTTTCGCAAATTACAGATTTACATATCTCTAATATTCGAAACGGCGCACTTCTGACCTTTTGGCTCAAACACTTTATTCAAAAATCATCACTGCATCGAGTTGTAGCTACGAAAAGTGTTACAGAATCGGAAGAAATAAGTTACATATCATTAGAGTCTTCAAAGAGCTCGTTTCGCAAATTACAGATTTACATATCTCTAATATTCGAAACGGCGCACTTCTGACCTTTTGGCTCAAACACTTTATTCAAAAATCATCACTGCATCGAGTTGTAGCTACGAAAAGTGTTACAGAATCGGAAGAAATAAGTTACATATCATTAGAGTCTTCAAAGAGCTCGTTTCGCAAATTACAGATTTACATATCTGTAATTTTCGAAACGGCGCACTTCTGACCTTTTGGCTCAAACTCTTCATTAAAAAATCATCACTGCATCGAGTTGTATCTACGAAAAGTGTTACAGAATCGGAAGAAATAAGTTACATATCATTAGAGTCTTCAAAGAGCTCGTTTCGCAAATTACATATCTGTAATTTTTGAAACGGCGCACTTCTGACCTTTTGGCTCAAAGTCTTTATTTATGAATCATCACTGCATCAAGTTGTATCTACGAATTGTGTTTCAGAATCGGAAGAAATAAGTTATATATCGCTAGAGTCTTCGAAGAGCTGGTTTCGCAGAATACAGCACGGGTTTACTCGTTTCGTTTGGTTTCGTTTGGTTTTGTTTGGTTTCGTTTGGTTTCGTTTTGTTTCCCAAAATACAGTAAGCCGCTGAAACTTCAATATGACGGCTGCAGCAAATCTCGAAAATAGCAAACTTCAAACAGGGTTACCGCAAAACCGAAAATTATCCCATAAAATTGAAAGTATATCTGAGAACGTCTATCTTTAAACTGTATCTGCAATATAGTTATTGGGTTCTTCTTCGCGTATCGACGGGCGTCTCTAGCAGCTGTTTTAGGGTACCATAGAGCTATTAAAAACAGCCGCAAGGTGTCCTCGAGAAAAAATTCATAAAATATTTATAACTAGAGCACATCTGCTTTTCATGTCATCAATGAATTGTTCAAGGCCCTACTATAATGTTATTGCAAAGGAAAGTTCACAGATAATTTCCGACTCATGATGACAAGCCATGGACATGACAGAATTTCAATATTTCGAACATCGATTTTGGCTCGATACGCACTCAACCATTTTTATTTAATTACTCTTAAAAAATAATGATTAGAACAGACTAACCCTGTTTTGGTTACTTTGGTGCAAGTGTCTATCAATATAGAGAGTCCGTGTGATGTGCGATCCTCGCAGTAAATAGCGCTATTTATGAAATAGCGAAAATCAGACCTGAAAAAAATCAGGCCTGTACGAGACTCGAGCCACTGACCTCTGCGATACTAGTGCAGCGCTCTACCAATTGAGCTAACAAGCCAACTGGGAGCAGGCCGTTAAGTTGATTCGTAATAAACCCGTAAAAGTGATAAATGAGATGCAATGAATATATGAAGTTCATATATTTTGAACTGCGGTATTAGATACGTGTGATGTGCGATCCTCGCAGTAAATAGCGCTATTTATGCAATTGCGAAAATCAGACCTGAAAAAAATCAGGCCTGTACGGGACTCGAACCACTGACCTCTGCGATACTAGTGCAGCGCTCTACCAATTGAGCTAACAAGCCAACTGGGAGCGGGCCGTTGAGTTGATTCGTAATAAACCCGTGAAAGTGATAAATGAGATGCAATGAATATATGAAGTTCATATATTTTGAACTGCGGTATTAGATACGTGTGATGTGCGATCCTTGCAGTAAATAGGGTTTATTACGAATCAACTTAACGGCCTGCTCCCAGTTGGCTTGTTAGCTCAATTGGTAGAGCGCTGCACTAGTATCGCAGAGGTCAGTGGTTCGAGTCCCGTACAGGCCTGATTTTTTTCATGTCTTATTTTCGCTATTGCATAGATAGCGCTATTTACTGCGAGGATCGCACATCACACGTATCTAATACCGCAGTTCAAAATATATGAACTTCATATATTCATTGCATCTCATTTATCACTTTTACGGGTTTATTACGAATCAACTTAACGGCCTGCTCCCAGTTGGCTTGTTAGCTCAATTGGTAGAGCGCTGCACTAGTATCGCAGAGGTCAGTGGCTCGAGTCCCGTACAGGCCTGATTTTTTCAGGTCTGATTTTCGCTATTGCATAAATAGCGCTATTTACTGCGAGGATCGCACATCACACGTATCTAATACCGCAGTTCAAAATATATGAACTTCATTTATTCATTGCATCTCAATATAGAGAGTATGAGCGAAATCGATGATTTGGTTGTGTCGGCGATTTTGATTAATATTGTAACGGACTGTTGTGTGACATAGTGCCCAAATATGGTAGCTTCATATTTGGGGCATGCCTTGTGGTCGAGAGAGCAGAGCAGATTGTAAGTGTGTGTGGCTCGCGGATGATATTAAAGACTGAAAAATCAAGTGTTCTTCGCGTTCTGTGTTAGCGAACCCAGCTTACGGTAACAATATATTTGATTTTTACTGACACTGACTCTTAATAGCTGTTTCCAATGCTAGTGAAGTAAAATTTATTTATGTGTATGTCAGCCTTTTCAGTTCGAACAGCGGAAAAATATTTCTCGCGTTATTTTCCAAAGTCCATCTACCGAGACACCTCAGCTACCTTTGTCATTTGAACGAATACTTTTATTCGAATGCCTTTTAAAACTCAGCCATTGAGATGAAGACAAAAAAAACCAATATTATTTATTGTCGTATTATTCCAGCCACCCTGGTGAACACATATTTTCGAACTGTTTTAAACGTTTTTGTTTCGTCTTTTTTTTGACTCGTTTTGTTTGTGTGTGTGAAGGTTAGTTATTCTTTTCCCTTATGTATTTAGTCTTTTGAAAATTGTGGTCGAGGAAAAGCATATACATTAAGTCCGATAACATTAGCTTATAAGCTAATGGGGTGTCTCCCATTAGCTTATAGCTAAAAGCATAGACACTTAAATAAAGTTTTTCATTTCATTTCATTTCATTCGTTAATAATTTAGTTTCTGATATTATAACACATGCACATAACATACGCACGAACCATTTGTTAAAATAAATTTGGTTACACGTACTGGGAATTGAAAAAACAAAGCAAAACAAAACAAAATCCATATTCTCACCATTCTTCGCTTCTACTCATCAAAATTTTTCCGGAAACCAGTAAAGAGCCCGTTAATGTCCAAAAAGCTCTGGTACTTGTAAGAATTTAAAATAAAGTTGAGAAGTCATCATTTTGGGGGAGAAAGATAGCATGAAATTATCCACCATTCATAACAGGGAGCAATTCATTTTTTCCCGCAGGACTGTGTATTTATGTCGTGTCATCGCTTGATTCAGACATTTAACGGTCGCCGCCCTTTGTAATTTCTTTTACTTGTGTTCTTTCTGTTTTCATTAATTGTGGTGAAAAACAATTGCTCCGAATTTTGTCTTGATACCCAGAAGACGGTAAATCTTATGAAATACCCATAGCATTTGACAACTCAACCCAAACGTTGCACCTGCTTCCTAAATGATGCCATTTACAATGATACAAGACAATAAACCCCTGCGGATATATGTTTCATGTTTTTTATTCGTATTCAGGGTGAATATTCTCAGATGGTAGCGCAGTCCAACGGGTCACTAACATGCGGCTCCTTCCAGTCTGGCTGTTTTTTCCTTCGTTGTTAAAATTGACGGTGGCAATGCAAGGTAGCGCTATTTATCGAAATCCAACAAGTCACGTTTATTTTGGCAATTTCAGGCGCGATCACTTCCATTACTTGTGGGTTGAAAAACTTACATCCTCCATGGTGGAAAATGAGTTAGAATGCACTTTCCTTTGTGTCGGAGAACCAAAGTGTTATTCGTTGAACGTGGCGGCGTATCCTGACTCCAAAGACCTTTATCTGTGTGAGTTGTTATCAACTGACAAGTACAAAGCGACCGAAAATTTCCTCGCAAATGACACCTTTCACCATCAAGGACCGTTGGTGAGTATTTAGTGATTGTAAAAAAACAAACTTAGAATGCAGTTGAAATGGGATATGTTTATTAATATTTCAGTCTCCATGTGAAAGCGCTCCATGTAAGAACGGCGCTGTCTGTGTTCCTGAATATGTACTGAACTCCTATCACTGTAACTGTAGACCTGGAACCTGCGGAACTCACTGCGAACGAGGAGGTATTTTAAGCATTCATCATTTTCTTTGTCGAGTAATATAGAATTTGCGAAAAAAAGTTGCAAAGGTTAAAATATTATTTGTTATTATACCTTTTCAGTATACCTATTTCCAGCTTTTTTCTAAAAACTAAACGAATGTCCGTCACTTTGCCATTTTTCCAACTTATGAAGTTCCCAATTAGCATTTGGTTTATACGTCAGCTCTGCATTTCCGCATTAGGATATGAAGTACTTGAAAAGGTTAGAGAGTACTGAAGACGCTAGAGTTCCTCTTGTCCTTGTCGCGCCTTGAGAAACTCTTACACAATTTTCCTTCTATCCAAACGTTCCATGTGCTTCATACCTCGATGAATGCACAACTGCCGCAGGAACCAATGAACAAGTTGCCAGTTATCGGATCCTTGTGTTTGCAAAAATATTTATGGGATCGCCCAGGAGCAAACATTGCAAGTTGCCAGAGGGAAATATGTGGCGAGAGGTTGTTTCGACGTCCAAATACACGATTTTTGCAGAGAGATCATCGCATTTTCGCCGCCATTAAATCTTATCACAAATCAAGCGTACGTTTTTGTGTGACGGACTGAATAACCATGAATAAGGCCTAGTTTATACGTCGCGCTACAGTCGAATTTAATTCAGACGAATTTCATTCAAGGTTCCTCAAGCAATTAAGAAAGTGTCTCTGTAAAAGCGGTCCGGTCGATTTTGCTTGAGACATACATTTCCCTCATTTTTTGTGTGTTGTAAGACATTCATGTGCCTATACTAAAAACCACAATCCGTTTGATCGGATCTCTTTATTTTTCAGAGTTTTACGGAAATTAAATTTCACTCGAACGAAGGCCCGTCGTGACACTTTTCAAGACTTTAATTTGAGACAACTTTGGAGGACAATTAAAAAAAAAAAACTACGGAACTCAGCAAAAAACAAGTACCACAGCCATGTATATTAACTCTATCTTATCCATTGAGGTGACCTTCGTGAACATCACATTTCAATCAATGAAACAGGAAGACTTTAATGACACCCTATCGGTTCGCTTAAGTCACACACGCGAAAACCGATCAAATTCAACGTAAAGTTTTGAAAAAGTGAGGCGTTCTTCACTGATCCAACTAACATAGCTAGAAAGTAGATGCCATAGAAAAGATCACTACAGAAAAAACTTTGCGGCCCGACCCTTGCGAAAACTTAATAACTCCGCGAACTTACCTGATTTTCGGCAATATCCAACTTTGGCGGCCATTTTAAGAGACTTATCAAAACGAAGCGTTGCAGATATAAATCGAGCAGGTAGATCTAAAACCGTCAGAAATACATGTGGAAGCAATTTAAATGAACTTTTCTTTCAATTCAAGTAGCAAAATTTGAAATTATTCGTTAAACTTACCATTCCTACATCCCCATGCAACCATTTCTTCCAACAAATCAAACACTACAACTAGTGTTCAAATTCCCCTCTTCAGTCCAGCTTAAGAAATAAACTGTGCCACCCAAGCTTCGACTCGAATGTGAAGTACGAATCAAATAACACAACTGCTTCATCTTCGAAGCAATATCTTGCTGGTATTTTGATTTTCTGATCGACAAGAACGGTGTTCAGGAAGCGATCGCCATGTTTACCTCATAAACGTACCGCTGACCAGCCTCTAAGTGAGAACAGAACAGCGCGGGGTGGGGTGGGTGGGGGCTTATCGTTATAAGTTATTCGAATACATGCTCAAAAAACTGTAGGACTCTCAGTCTAAACAGTGAAGGCATGCTTAGTGGTACAGACTTCTTTTATTTTATTGTCATAACTTTTTCCTTTAAATTAGAACTGGTATTAATTAATACAGTTATCGATGTATTTTTAACCGGAGTACACATATTACTTTTTGCTTGTCTTCTGTGATATAAAGTAAGGTGTCTTTTTTACCAGAACCTTTCATTTATGCCCCTTTGAACGGAAAGAACACTGTACTTAGAATGTTTGTTCTAAGTCATTTTTACTGTTCCAAAGAATGTATGTAAAATCATTGCTTTATACAAAGCTGACTCTAAAATATGATTTTCCGTAACAGTAACCAATGTCATTTACGTATGGTGTTAATAAAAACTAGCAATGTACAATTTTTAGTGTTTTCCACTTATAAGCTCGACATGAAATTGTCAAGTGAACCATGTTAGTTTCAGCTCGTACCTTTATTCGATCTGACCTTTTATCACTAAACCCTATTCTTTCCATTTTCAATTTTACTGTACATTTTATTTTTTTTCATACGATAACGTCAAAGAGTTTTATAAGTAAACCGATTTTTTGGTGTATCACGCTTGTAAATACAGACATTGAAAGGCCAGCTAAATAAGCTCCTTCCCCGGGCTCCTAATTCTTTGGTTGCTTTCGCCCCATGCCTCTACACGACTCCCTGTTAGCTAAAAAGAGACTTGAAAGACTGCTATGCAAGACATCTTTTCTTTTTTCATTTCAGTTACCCTCTATAATTCTTTATAAGTATGTAAAGATATAAAAAAACACAAAGGTTCTTTACAAGTAAACTGCTTTTGTGTGTGTGTGTGTGTGTGTGTGTGTGTGTGTGTGTGTGTGTGTGCGTGTGTACCACGCTAGATATATACATATACTTTGTTCTAGCAAAATGGTGGCTATTATACACAGCAACAAGGTCCATTACATCCCTGCTTGATGGTGTAACTATCCTTCCACTGAGCACTGGCATTCATTGGTCATTTCCTTAATTTTTGACATTAGAACAGCTTTGGAATCTCTAGATTTAAATGGGAGCTTGAAGAAATTACAGATCTCCTTTAAGAGGCTGTCCGCGTAAGAACCGACCACTCGAATTTCGGCCGATCACCGAATTCCTTCAAATTTTTACTGTGAGATATTTGATCTATTCTATCGGTAAAAATTGTATTTATTTGGTTCGTAATGCTATTTTATCAAATTTTTGGCAACGAGACGTGAAGACGGTCAAAAACAAAGAAAATTGTTTATTTCAGCGTTAATTTTCAGCGTTTCGCTGGAGGCTCTAAAAACTTACGCATTTGTTCAAATAGTATAAATCGGCATGGAGTCATCGAAACGTTGCGTGTTTTTCTCGCTAGTGTTTATTCTTAAATGTCTAACAAAATCTAATGTCATTCGAGTATAAATCGGACATGTGGTATTATTTTACATCTCTTCTGTCGATTAATAGCAAAATATGTAAATTTTGACTAAACAATTAAGAATTATGCTATTTTGGAAATACCACACAAACAGCACTTTTCAAATTTGAGCGAGTGTGCTGTTGTTCCAAGACGCTTTTCTCAAAAGTATAACGGAATCTGGAGTCCTAACTACTATCTGTGTTTATTATTAGGGCTGGCGTACTGAAACAACAAAAACATTTTTGGCAACTAGTCTTTTCGAGCTACAGGAGCTCGATGAACTTTACTAATTTTCAACGATCAAAGTGCATACGACTTAATTTATGCACGCTTGTGGTTACTCCATTTCTCGCTCAAAATCAATATTTGAGGCAGTGCTTATTTTCAAAACTACCAGGGTTGTTTTGTTAAGGTGGGGATGTCCATAAATGCATCCAAACTTGCTCCAAATTTAGCAATTACGAAGGTACAAATGAACATCTTCTGTGTGACATTACCTTTAACTGTCTCATGCGGGCTAAAACATGTTGAAAAAATTCTATTGAGTCAGTCTTGACCGCTGTCTTATGCTGTAAAAAACTAAAATTACTGTCACTTACGGACTAAGAAACGCTCATTCAAAATATGTCATAATGAAGAGAACTTCGTGTCTTACCAGAGCTTGAGAGGATCTCCACGAGAATGGGTCGATTCATACAGTCTTGTGTCAAGCTCCGTTTACCTTGAGAATTGATGTCACGGATCCATTTTTGACTACATCGCGCTCAGTTATTTTAAAGTTGTCGAAAGAAATTGTTAGTGTCAGGAGTGATACTTCTTCCCTTTATTTCAATTTACACTAAAATTTACCTTATCATGTAACAGAATATGTAGTTTTATGGAAAACATATCAGCAATGCCGATTTCAGGCAGAAAGCTCGTCGGAATGTCATTGTTTTTAAGTGATACGGTTAGTACAGCACGAGTATTATTCATTTTTATTGTCGTCTTTTGATTTTGAATATCACCTCCAAGTTTTATCTTTCTTCGTTATTTCTTTTTTGTTTTGTTTTGCTTGTGTGTGTGTGTGTGTGTGTGTGTGTGTGTGTGTGTGTGTGTGTGTGTGCGTGTGTGTGCGTGTGTGTGTGTGTGTTTTCCCTTAGCGTTTCAATAGTTGGGCTAATTTGAAATCATTGAATTTGCAAATGTTTTACGCAAGACGTCCAAAATATTTACTTTGCGACAGGGATAAGCTTTTTATCGAGAAGATTCGCACCGTTTGCCTTCAAGAATGGCGGAATTGTGTTCGTTTTCAAGCGTTAAAGGTGGAAAATGAGGAAGTAGCCAAGGGTGTATAGATTGTGTAACTTTGAATAGCTGTAACGCTGATATCAGCGCGCATTTACACCCCAAATCGATTAGTGAAATTTACCTAAGAAGCGATGAAGCACAACAACTTCATCTTTGTCGGCCGTGAGGGATACAGGGAAACGAATTGGTATTGTAGTCATGCGATATGACTTTTCCGAATCCCAGTATGGAAAAGATGTCTGTAAGCGGATTCTTTGCCCAAAGAAGTCATCAACCCGACGATATTCTAACGAGGGAAATGATGTAGTTTCTTGGCCAAATATTTGCGTGCAGCACAGACTGAAAGTTTCAAGTTTCTTATCGCGCGAGACGTCTCACAAGCAGTATGAGTCATAGCAAATAGAGTTCTTTAGGCCTAGCTGACCAGCAACTTTTTCCAGCATTTCACGTCTTTCTTGCTCCTCTTCCTCTGCATATATTTCCTCCACTGACCTCGATTTCTCGGCTTCCCTGTCTTCTTCTTGCGGCCGGCAGTCTCGGGAAAAACTCCTGCACTTGAGTCTTCGTTAGCCAGTCCTTCGTTTCAATGCGGGAACTTTCATGCGGGAACTATCACTACTTTTTGTCGTCTTATGGAACCGTGCCCTGTTGAGCGGAAGTAATTTTCATTTAAAACGAGGCCTGTTGGACCTTGAGGCCTGACGACTAAATCTTGGTAAGGAATCAACCTTTCCTGCCCGATGCCATAAGCTCTCCATTTTCGCAGTCCTTCCCTCTCAAACTTGAAGTTGCGATATTTATTAAATCCGTCTATCTTTTGTACTTCAAGTGTTTTTTTGGTTTCGTTTGTTGAGCAAACGCTGGCAGTTGTACCTTTAACAAGACGTTTTGAGAGTTGTAGTCATGCTTAAGGAGATGCATAAATTTTTCAGATTCCGTATGGTTGCCGATATAAAAAAAAAGATCTGCTAACTAAACTTTCCACATTCTTAGAGGGATGTGACTGTAACTGATTGGAAAAGGTCTAAACCTTTTATTAAGAATGTAGTACACCGTTTGACCCGTTTTGGTAAGGACTGGTTCGGCGTGCAGAGGGTTTCAAGTTTTTTTTTCGGAACATATCGAGGAATAGAGCTTTACTTATTTGGTAGCAGAGAGACGAGTTGATAAAACAAAGAAAATATGAAAATTAGAGGAAAATGGCGAAAACATAGAAGCGTAGCTGCAAATTCTTCCGCCGACACAACCATTAATGTTTTGAAATCCTACATGAGTCACGCGATGCAAATAAATCTCCACAAATTCGTTTACTTACAATCTACTATAACCAAGTATGAAAAGGCCATTTAAATTTTAAGAGACAAATAGAAGGTGAATCACCGGCGATAATTATCGAAACTAATAGGGAACACTAAATTCATTGATCTTTTAGTGGCCAGTGATTTTGTATTTTAATTTATTTACTTTACTTTTTATTATTTTATGGTATCACGTAAAAACATGGCCATTTCAACGAGATTGCCGCCTGAAATCGTCATCATCATAATTATGTCTTCAAAAAAATTACTTTTTGGTTCATAACGAGGTAAATGCTGGTATAAATTAGAGTGAAAATAGGAAGAGTATCAATATTAAGACACCATTTCTGTGCGATGTAGTTAAATGACACATGACTGAATCAACCCGTTCTCGTGGAGATGTTCTCAAGCTCTGGTAAGACACGAAGTTCTCTTCATTATGACATATTTTGAATGAGCGTTTCTTAGTCCGTAAGTGACAGTAATTTTAGTTTTTTACAGCATAAGACAGCGGTCAAGACTGACTCAATAGAATTTTTTCAACATGTTTTAGCCCGCATGAGACAGTTAAAGGTAATGTCACACAGAAGATGTTCATTTGTACCTTCGTAATTGCTAAATTTGGAGCAAGTTTGGATGAATTTATGGACATCCCCACCTTAACAAAACAACCCTGGTAGTTTTGAAAATAAGCACTGCCTCAAATATTGATTTTGAGCGAGAAATGGAGTAACCACAAGCGTGCATAAATTAAGTCGTGTGCACTTTGATCGTTGAAAATTAGTAAAGTTCATCGAGCTCCTGTAGCTCGAAAAGACTAGTTGCCAAAAATGTTTTTGCTGTTTTCGGTACACCAGCCCTAATACTAAACACAGATGGTAGTTAGGACTCCAGATTCCGTTATACTTTTGAGAAAAGCGTCTTGGTACAGCAGCACACTCGCTCAAATTTGAAAAGTGCTGTTTGTGTGGTATTTCCAAAATAGCGTAATTCTTAACTGATTGGTCATAATTTACATATTTTGCTATTAATCGACAGAAGAGATGTAAAATAATACCACATGTCCGATTTATACTATTTGAACAAATGCGTAAGTTTTTAGAGCCTCCAGCGAAACGCTGAAAATTAACGCTGAAATAAACAATTTTCTTTGTTTTTGACCGTCCTCACATCTCGTTGCCAAAAATTTGATAAAATAGCATTACGAACAACATCGTCTCTAATCCCTTGGATTGTTTGTACCACTTACTGCCTTTCGATAACCGAGATCAACTTATGGAGTTACGACGACGCAGACCATTTAGAGTTTCCTTTAAAACAAATCGGTTCAGAGATA
The DNA here is from genome assembly GCF_964205215.1 of Stylophora pistillata. NCBI lineage: Eukaryota > Metazoa > Cnidaria > Anthozoa > Scleractinia > Pocilloporidae > Stylophora > Stylophora pistillata. Next base: position 10,093,032 of record NC_142529.1, read on the forward strand.
CTTTCATTCCAGCAAGCGCAAGACATTTTAACTAACATTTATTACAATTGTATACGTAAATTAGTTCCCTTTTAGGTTTGATTTTATTGTATAGTTCTATTACATAATTTGTACACCTTTGCAATTCAGCTTCCAGCTGCTATTAAGGTATTCTTCTTAATAAACGTCTATCTATCTACGTCTATCTATCTATCTATCTATCCGAATTCACTGGCCACATTTTCTTTAAACTTCATTCTCTCTCAAAAACAATTTTATCATATTTCAGAAAACAGAACCTGCAATGCCATCAAATACTGCAATCCGAAGGCAAAAAGTGGCTCTTACGTCATCGACCCAGATGGAGAAGGTGGAGTGAAACCCTTCCAAGTCTACTGTGACATGATTGACAAGGAAGGTCTCGGCGTGACAGTTGTCAGTCACGACAGTGAAAACAAGACATTGGTGGATGGGTTTGAAGGCCGTGGCAGTTATTCGCGCGACGTTACTTACCATCACACCAGTCTTCTCCAGCTGGCAAGCCTAACAGCTTCATCTGCTCGTTGTGAGCAGTTTATAGAGTACGTCTGCTATCATTCACGGCTCCTTTTCAAAGGTAACATGCATGGCTGGTGGGTGTCACGTGACGGAGAAAATATGACTTACTGGGGTGGAGCCGACTCTAATCCATTCAAATGTGCATGCGGGTTGAGCAACAACACATGCGCAGACGCAAATTTCGGCTGCAACTGCGATAAGAACGATAGGGAATGGCGAAATGACAGCGGTTTACTCACAGACAAGTCCAAGCTTCCCGTGACGCAATTGAGGTTTGGAGATACCGGTGGTAGAAATGAAAAAGGATATCACACGCTTGGACAACTGAAATGTTATGAACTCATCTAAAACTCACAAAAATTGTATCTTAACCATTTAAAAGATTACTTGAACATTATACTCTTTGTGTAGTGTAGGAACTCCATTATCATTAAGCAGAATAGGATACAAATAGAAATTTGATTGCAATGAAGTGACAAGAACGGGAAACTGAATTCATAATATGTAACTAAAAGTACTTGTAGAAAAGCTTATTACCAAATGTCATAGCCACAGTTGGAAAGCGAATGTTTCTATTCAAATACAGAATAGAAACTTTTTAATAGCTGCTTTTCGAATACTAGTGAAGTAGCATTTATTTATATTTATCTCAGCTTGTTCAGCTTGAACAGCGGAGAAATATTCCTCGAGTTGTTTTCCAAAGCCCACCTACCAAGACCATTTCAACGAACACTGTTACTCGAATCTCATTCAAAACTCAACTATTGAGATGGGGACAAAAAACCAATATCATTTATTGTCATATCATTCCGGCCACCCTAGTGAGTATACATTTTGGAACTGTTGTAATGTTTTTTTTTTTGTGGTCTCGTTTTGTCTTATTTTGTTTTTGTGTGTGTGTGCGTGTGAGTATAGGTTAGTTATTCTTTTCTCTTCTGTATTTGGTCTTTTGAAAATTGTGATCGAGAAAAAGCTTATGCATTAAGTCCGATAAAATTTATTAAAGATTTAGTTGCTGATATTATAAAGACATGTATATAACGTACGTTTACATATTTTCAATGAATTTACCTACAAGTAGTGGAAACTGAAAAAAACCAAAGCAAAACAAAACAAAATCCGTATTCTCAGCAGATTTCGCTTCTGCTCATCAAAACATTTTTCGCAAACCAGTCAATAGCCCGTCAAGGTTCAAAAAGCTTGCGCACTTGTAAAACAAATTTAAATATAGTCGAGAAGTCATGATGTCAGAGTAGAAAGATAAATGGAAACGTTTCATCTACTGAATGAAACAAAGCGATTTATTTTGTCACGCAGAACTGTGGATTCATGTCGTGTCATATCACTTGATTCAGATATTTAACAATCGCCGCCCTTTGATATTTGTTGTACTTATGTTCTCTTTGTTTTCTTTAATTAAGGTGAAAAACAATTGCTCCGAATTTTTTTTTTATATCCAGCAGACGGTAAATCTTTTGAAATACCCATAGAATTTGACAACTCAACCCAAGCGTTGCACCTGCTCCATGAGTATGAATAATTGCCTGCGGATATGTGTACATGTACAATGTTTTTCATTGGCATTAAAAGTGTATATGTTCAGATAGTGACAGTCCAAGGGTCACCAACATGCAGCTCCTTCCAGTCGGGCTGTTTTTTCCTTCTTTGTTAAAATTGACGTTGGCAATGCAAGGTAGCGCTGTTTACCAATGGTGGAAAATGGGTTAGAATGCACTTTCCTCCGTGTTGGAGAACCAAAAGTGTTATTCGTTGAACGTGGCAGCGTATCCTGGCTACAAAAGCCTTTATCTGTGTGAATTGTTATCTACCGACAAGTACAAAGCGACCGAAAATCTAATTCCTTGCAAATTATACCTTTCACCATCAAGGACCGTTGGTGAGTGTTTGATGATCGCAAAACAAACTTAGAATGAAGTTAAAAGGGGATGTTTATTAATATTTCAGTCTCCTTGTGAAAGCACTCCTTGTAAGAACGGCGCTGCCTGTGTTCCCGAATATGTACTGAACTCCTATCACTGTGACTGTAGACCTGGATCTTGGGGAACTCACTGCGAACAAGGAGGTATTTTTAAAATTTACTGTATACTTTGACGAGTACTATAGAATTTGCAAAAAATAGCTGCAGATGTTAAAGTATACCTGTTTTCAGCCTTCTTTTAGAAACTAAACGAATGTCAGTCACTTGGTCATTTTTCCAATTTATAAAATTTCCGAATAGAAATTGGTTTTATGCGTTAGCTAGCATTCCTGCATCAGGGTATGAAGTACTTGAAAAGGTTGGAGAGTATTGATGAAGCTAGAGTTTCCCTTGTCCTTGTCGCGCCTTGAGAAACTCTTACACATTAGTTTTCGTTCTCTCCAAACGTTCCATATGCTTCAAACCTCGGTGAACGCACAGCTGCCGTATGAACAAATGAATAAGTTGCCAGTTATCGATCGAATACATGTGTTTGCAAAAATGTTTACGGGATCGCCTAGGAGCAAACACCGTAAGTTGCATGGGGGAAATATGTGGCGAGAGGTTCAAGGTTTCGACGTCCAAATACACGATGTTTTGGAGAGAGATCATCGCATTTTCGCCGCCATTAAATTTTCTCACAAATGAATCGTACGTTTTTGTGTGGCGGACCGAGTAACTATGAATTAGACATAAAATATGTTATATATCTAGCAATAAACCTCTCACCTTGCGGATGGCTTATTCGAAAATTTACATCGCGTAAGGGTTTCGTACTGTTACAAAATCATGTTTTTGATAAACAAATTACGGCGGCTAAAAATTATACCTCCTCAAAGGAGAGAGGTCATTGGCAGCGTAAATTGAAAATTTTTTTACCGAGCTGTTACTCTTTGAAGGAATGAAATAAGCGACGAGAAACACGAGGAGATCAGTAGGTCGAGCTCCACTTTGTTTTGGAGAAATCAAAAGGTTTTTTATGCCACACTTTGCTTCGAGATCCTTGGAAGACCTTGTCAAGAACAAGAAGATCACGTGAACACGGGAAAAACTGAGGAAGTCTGAAGACATAATTTATTCAGTTGTGCATCGCTCCTTAAAGCGACCCAGTTGTACCAACTCAAAGAAGCAAAGCCGGTATTCACTCACTTCAATATATCACGATCATCGCCAGAAATCGAGGACATTTTGCTCCCGCATTCATTGGTCAGCGAATTGGAGTCGGATGAAAACAAAGATGGCGGTCAGGACAAGTTCCGTATAAAATATTGAGCGATTTAAGTTCTGTGGACCTTCTTTATGGAGAAAAAAGCAAAAGAAAAACAACTTTGAACAGATCTCTTGGTAATTTTAAGGCAGAGCAACTCATAGTAACTTTCTGTCTGATGTAATGCAAGGGACATTCTGTACTAAGCTTCAATGTCCACTCAAACTGGCTTTTTTTGTAATCGTATAAGATGTCAGACATTTTGGAAATTGTAGCTTAAACCAATCGGATTAAATAATGGGAGGACCTAGGCAAATCGTACTTGAAAAGGGCTTTTTTCCCAGTTTAAAACACAGTTCAAAGAACGTACTATACAGATCTCTCTGGCTGCTTCTTAATTTTCGCGCGAGAAAATAAATTTATTCAAAGTTCTACTTTAGTATGAGGGGATCTGGATTGAGTTTAATTCCCGTCAAACATTGCTGAATAAGAAAAACAAATATGGCGACAGTTTGAAGGTTTCGCGGAGGGTTTTTCTTTTAACGCTTTCCCTTCTGGTGCGTTCTCAAGGATGTTCTCAGATCACAGTTTCAGATCGAACATGTCTCGAGTCGGAGCTAGGGAATAATCTGACTCGTATTTGTTGTATTTTGGATTTTTGTGGAAATCCCATACATTTCCTTGCACGATTTCGCCGCCACTAACTTCTCAATACGCACGCGCGTCTGGCATTTTGACCCAAATTTCTGGCAATGATAATCATGCACAAGCACACCACTGAATCTCATGTTGCCTAGAGGTAACTGCTGTAGCGCCCTTTTGTATTTCCGAGCCAACTAAAAGCTGGAAGTAAACTTTATGCAAGTTAAAAGACTAGGTAATGTAGGTAATATTATTCTTAGGAACTCTCAATAAACCTAGCGCAAGGTAAAAAGTTTATCGGTAAATTTTTTGACATATTTCATGGCTATTCACACGAAAATGTACGCTTCCCCCGTATGAATTTTACCTCAATCCGTCTTTATTTCAAGAGCGGCGAATAAAAGGGATGATCTCTCTCCAAAATCGTGTATTTGGACGTCGAAGCCACCATTCGCCATATATCTCCGGGCAACTTGCAAGTGTTTAGTGTTCAAAATCGACGAACACCAATAAGAGTTAATCTTCTTTATTCGCGAATACCAACAACACTCGAATAATACGTTAATAACTCTTTTTGTCAAAGCCACGTGTTTACCATCAGGGGGAATTGCAAAACCCCCCCTCATAGACCTAAATGACACACGTTAATTCTATTGCCACACGCAGCAACTAAGTAATGTTGGCCATGGGGGTTACCACAATTCCATGGATTAGTTGAGCGGTATTACCGACTGAGCTACGAAGCGACGATTTGAAAAGGAAGGCAAATTTCAGTGAGTTCTTAATTTCCTGTGCGTGAATAACTACTTTATAACCGAGAGTGAAGTCGTTACGAGAAAATCTTAGTACGGCAAGGCCGAGGTTTGAGATTTTCCTGTAATGACGGAACGGTCGAGGTTGGAAAGTTGTTTGTTATATGGCTTAAAAACTGAGGAAACGAAACATTTAATCAGACGGAAGTCGTTTATTTAATTCACATCCGACGATGCATGCGATTACCTATTCATTCATCGACTCAAACCAAGAGGTAAAATTACCCAATCAGTAAAGTACACACTTTATCACTTATTCCGTCAAGAAAACAGAACCTCAGGACCTTCAAAAAACGTATTTCGGTCTAGTGGTGTTCCCAATTATATGAGGGGAATTTTGTCCGGATTTTAAGGCAAAACGGCAAGTGCAATGCATACAGGAAAGGCAAAACTGCTTCAAAATATTTCAAGCACGTCCGGTCCCTTGTGACTTCATCGTAATGACATCACGCCCTAAACTGTTTGAACTATGGTGACATTTTTAGATAGCGCGTTGACAGAGGTACATCGTGGTGACTGTTTCCTGTGCTTTCTCAGGGAGCGGAATACGAAGCCATATGGACTTCTGTGTGGCCCCAAACGAAGGAGGCTGTTCTCCTCCTGATGGGAGTTATCTTAACCTCACCAAAACGGAAGGCACAGCTTGTAATGCTACCGATCAGATTTTTCTTCTCGACCAAGATGGAGTTATCTATCATATATGCAGCGGGAAAGTAGTTTGTCCACAGGGTAACAGTTTTCTCCTTTTACTTTATGTAATAAGGTTTGTTTTTGTTGTTGGCATCATTCATGAACGGTATTTGACTCTTATTGACTGTTTTCGTTTTTGTTGTTGTTGCTTTCTATTTTTCAGTGAATTTTTAAATTTTCTCTGAAATATTTCTATAGAATTATTCCCCTTTTTGACCCATTAATATTATCCTTTTTCGAGGATCAAACTTGTACCAATATTCCTAGGGAGAAAGAAAATATTAAAATCTTATAGTCCGAGTGAGACAAACACTTTTGTTGAAGATCTTTCGTCTCAATGTACACTTTTTGAACAAATTTAACTTAAATTCGTAAGTTTTTCATGCACAATTCGTTTTGTGAAACTTGTTCTTTGTTATCTGTTTTTCACCCTCTTTTTTCGGGTAGACAATAACCCCACCAATGGAAAGAAACTTATGTTGAAGGAAGAGCATTTCAAGCATCTGAGCATTTCAAGGCAAGTCAGGTATGTTGAAAATGTAAAAGCTGCAACACAGTGGCAATTTTGGCCTCACGTTCATAATACATTGATTCCTTTCCTTAATTTTCTCTCTTGGTAATTCTTTGCCTGTGTACAAGTTCTCTTTCGCTTCGACCATTTATTAATGCCTTGAGTCACTTGCTAGACAGCATGTTCCTGGAAGTTGCTCGCTTTCTCTTTAATAGCTTTCAATGTCTATACCAACAGAACCAAATTCTCCATGGTTCTTTCCTTGCATATGAAAAAAACATCTTTGTGTTCACGAGTTCCTTTTTCCAGTCATATCTCGCAAAAATGAAGCGATAGAATCCTCAAATTGTTTCTTTTTATTTTATATTCCAGTAAAATTACATTCTTGCTCATGGAGAGCAATGTTTTTTGTTCATAAATCACTTATTTGTTCATTTCAGGTTGCCGGCTCATAATAATCTGAAGAATTTGAAGAACGATTTCTGTGTTCATCCACACGGCGGGATGCCATTGGAGAGAAAGCGGTTGGAGTATTCGCCAGGGTGTAATGAAGAAAGATTGAAGCTCAACTTCTTTGAACTTGGTAAGAAATTGGCGCGATGAAATAGGAAATGGGATATGTTTAAGAGCGCTTCAGAGTGTCGCCAAACCAAAGTAATCACAATTTCTTATCAGAGTAAAGGAGAATGGAACAAGGAGCCAATGGGAACGCACGATAAGAATAGGCGTCAAGGGCCTAAAGTGCAGGAGAGTGCACGTGACTAAGTCTGGATTGTAGTTTTACATCAGTCGATGATAGCACCGACAACCGGAAATTCTGAATGGAGATCTTTTAATTTTTCCTTGCAGGTACACCAATTTCCTGAATTCCAGTGCGGAGAAGTACTTATTCACTGACTGGAAATAGTAGTAACACGGCAAATAACAATTGCCGTGGGAGCTGCGGTAGACTAGATGTTAGATAACGACACGAGTTACATATTTGCATTATGAATAGTGGTTTCTCTGACAGCAAGAACATAGCAAGTCCTACGTAACTCAAAATGCGCCTCTGTGACGCATCATGAGAGAGAGCTGAAGTAACGACTGCGCCTGCGTCTTCTAGTGCGGCAAGAAACTGGGATAACAACACAAAGCCATAACGTTACGTAAGATAGCGGAATGCTTGAAACCTTGGACAGCGCAGAGGATTTTTACCGGGTTTAGGTGCAGGTAAAAAGGCTCGGATAGGAACTTTGGTCAGAGACGGGTCGATAATAAATTGGTTAGAGACGGGTCGATAATCTCTGTATACCAAATATTTTGCACATTCCATCTTCACCCATGCACACCAATCGCAGTTTTATTTCAGACACATTTTGTGCCGCGAAATTAAAGCAAACATTTACAGCTACAAGGCTCACAATATCTCATTTTAAAGTATGTAAAAATGGATAACGCATAATGTGAGTTTTTCTCTTCTGTTATTAATAAAATATTCATCTGATCTTCATTTCTCTCCTTGCTGGCATATCTTGGATATCTTTGTTTACCATCATAGCCGAAAACATTGATATTAATGTTATTTTGCTTTTCAATCTTATTGATTTGGCGAATAGTTACCGAAAATTCAATTCCTGAATAATCCAATTGTTCAATAAAAGCTTTATCAACTTTTTAATCTTCTGAGGATCCGCCCTTCTCATGTAGATTCAGGTGTCTAATATGACACCAACGAAAGCATTCATTATCATTATTTTTCATATTTATCAATCCTTTTTTATCATTCCTCAGTTCTGATGGAAGTTGAATATAAGAAGAACCTTTAGATGGATTATATAGAACAGTATTTAGGTAGTGATAATCAACGGATCGTTAACGCCAGCCAGATCCTTCTGACAACCATTGTGCTATTTTATTTAATATATGTTGCTCTGTTAATCGTAAAGAGTCTGCAATTTCTGTATTATTCATTATGTCTAAGGTGAGCAAGTAAAATATGCTGTTTTTTCAATCAGTACTTTTTTATAACCCTTATCTTCCCACTTGTGAAAAGTAAACTTTAATGTCTCTACAAATTTAAGGCCTTTCACTGATTTCATTCAATATCTTTTTAATATATTGACCAACAGCCAATCTCTTGCTCTACATTTGAATTAATGGATCTTCGTCATATTTTATGTTTATTTCATATCATTTAGTGTATCCTTTTAAAGCCTTGTTTGTCTCATCAATTATTGTTCTTGGTAGAGGAACAGGGTTCTTCGTTCTTGGTAGAGGATCAGGCTTCTTTGGTTTAGGCACTGGTTTATAATCATCTTGAAACTCTAGAGGTGGTTCACTAATGTTTTCCTCCTAAGTTTGAATCATCTGTTTAACATTATTGAACGGTGGAGCGAATTTAATTTTCCATGGTGTTGGTTTAGGTTGATATTTTGGAACAGGTCTTAAATTCATTATCATTTCGATGAGCTGGTCTTTTGTCAGATTCTGTAATTCGTTTTTATTCATATCTATATTATATGTAGATATATTTTTTTCATATTTTCTGTATGTGATTTTTCTTTAAGTATATTTCGTTTTTGTGATTTGGTATTTTCCATACTCATATTTTATATAAGTGACTTTTCTTTAAGTGTTTTTCTTTCGGGGATTCCCCAAATTTGAAAAACAAGTTTGAACAAGCTTGAACCGGTTTGAACTGGTTTTAGATCCGCCATTTTGAATTCTTGGAATTTTTGGAATTCTTGGAATTTTCGCGAGTCTGCGGTTTTGGATTTCGACTTTGTTGAAAACTGTTTTTCAATATAGTTTTCAAATTTCTGGATTTTTGGATTTTTGATCTGAATGTTTTCGATGTATTTTTCAAATTTTTAGAGAACTTTTTTTTTTATTTGGACTTTTGATATAGTTTTTTTCCAATTTTATAGCGCAATTTTTTGAATGAGCCAGACAACCCAACTACAATACTTCTTATATACCCAGATACTTAATATAACTTTTGCAATCAATATTTTGGCTATTTAAATGTTTAAAAAGCATATAATTAGTTTTCTTAAAATTTACAGATAACGTACTAATAGCACAGTCAACAACAAACATATGAAACATATGTGTGAACTGCGGTTATGAGACGTATATGAGAACGATCCTTCGCAGTGAAGCACTATTTGAGCAATAGTGAAAATCAGACCTGAAAAAAATTTCAGGCCTGTACGGGATTCGAACCACTGACCTCTGCGATACTAGTGCAGCGCTCTACCAATTGAGCTAACAAGCCAACTGGGAGCAGGCCATCAAATTAATTCGATATAAACCCGTGGATGATAAATCAGACAACAACAAACATATGAAACATATGTGTGAACTGCGGTTATGAGACGTATATGAGAACGATCCTTCGCAGTAAAGCACTATTTGAGCAATAGTGAAAATCAGACCTGAAAAAAAAAAAAAAAAATTTCAGGCCTGTACGGGATTCGAACCACTGACCTCTGCGATACTAGTGCAGCGCTCTACCAATTGAGCTAACAAGCCAACTGGGAGCAGGCCATCAAATTAATTCGATATAAACCCGTGGATGATAAATCAGACAACAACAAACATATGAAACATATGTGTGAACTGCGGTTATGAGACGTATATGAGAACGATCCTTCGCAGTAAAGCACTATTTGAGCAATAGTGAAAATCAGACCTGAAAAAAATTTCAGGCCTGTACGGGATTCGAACCACTGACCTGAATTAATTTGATGGCCTGCTCCCAGTTGGCTTGTTAGCTCAATTGGTAGAGCGCTGCACTAGTATCGCAGAGGTCAGTGGTTCGAATCCCGTACAGGCCTGAAATTTTTTTCAGGTCTGATTTTCACTATTGCTCAAATAGTGCTTTACTGCGAAGGATCGTTCTCATATACGTCTCATAACCGCAGTTCACACATATGTTTCATATGTTTGTTGTTGTCTGATTTATCATCCACGGGTTTATATCGAATTAATTTGATGGCCTGCTCCCAGTTGGCTTGTTAGCTCAATTGGTAGAGCGCTGCACTAGTATCGCAGAGGTCAGTGGTTCGAATCCCGTACAGGCCTGAAATTTTTTTCAGGTCTGATTTTCACTATTGCTCAAATAGTGCTTTACTGCGAAGGATCGTTCTCATATACGTAATAGCACAGTATTTTCAAATTAACTTAATCTCTTCATTCATTGTAAATTCAACCTCGTTTGGATTACTATCGGTAAAGAAAATATAAGTATCATCTGCAAACATTATAAAAGAAAGCCTCTCAGAGAAGTCTGGTAAATCATTATTATAAAGCAAGAATTTTGAAGATTTGCTTGGAGTTATAAAGAACCTACCACCGCATGAGGATGACAGATTAACTTTTACCCTTCGTCCCGTCACCTACCATGAAGTTTTCCAAGCCTTAAAGACGCTCCGTGCAGACTGTTCTACCGGACCAGACCTTAACTCCAGCCCGATTCATAAAGCTAGCGGCGAAAGCAATAGCCAGTCGCTTACTAATATCATTGACAATTCAATTTCGAAGTCAATATTTCCCAGTATATGGAAAGTAGGTCGCGTAAGTCCAATTCCCAAGATAGATAGTCCAACGGACGAAAGCCATTTCAGACCAGTTTCGATACTTCTGGTCTTGTCAAAAGTCGTTGAAAAACTTGTTGCACAACAAATAGTTGACTATATTGAAGTTAGGCGGATAGTTTCTAAAGAAACTGTTTGGGACTGCGTCAGTGGGGGTAACGAAATAATTTAAATAAATCAATAAAGTGGAAATGGTAAATTGGCCACCGTTACGATTATAAAAGCTGACGTTTCGAGCGTTAGCCCTCATTCGCTCCGACGAAGTGCTAACGCTCGAAACTTCAGCTTTTATAGTCGTATATTGAAGTTAATCAACCCTTGAAGCAAACGATCTCTGGATTCCGTATAGGCCATTCAACCACCACTGTCTTATTGCGCACTAGAGATGATATAATCAGGACCATGAAAAAAGGCGAACTTACCTTAATGGTGTTGGCCGACTACTCGAAAGCATTTGACATCGTGTCAAACAGATGGTGCTATCAACAAATCAACTGGCTCGAGTCCACGGTCTTAAACATTAGCTCACACAATTGGAAATCTCCAATCGCCAGGTGGAAGGAGTGAGTGAAACAAAGTTACTGGGAGTAAAACTTCTTAAGAATTTGAAGTGGAATGAACATGTCAAGGATGTGGCAAATGCCTCTTATGGAATCTTACGTACACTTCGTAAGTTGAAACACTTTACAGACTTCAACCTAAGAAAGAGACTTGCAGAATTACTTGTGTTATCAAGACTTGACTATTGTGACTCCGTCTTTTCACCTTTTCCGCGATACTTGCTGAAACGCCTTTAAAAAATTGAGTTTGCTGCCGCAAGTTTTGTTTATGGCAGATATGTTAATAACATTGGAGACATTTTAAAGCTAAATTGGCTTCCTGTGGAAGAAAGGTGGGATTTTAATTTGCTGAAGTTGACCTTTAAAGTGCTTTGTTTTAAACAGTGGCCAACATAACTGAAATTACAACGAGTCCCTAAACGTAGAGAGCTGCACTCATCAGACTGTACTAGACTATAGGTTCCTTTAGAAAAGGGGGCCTTTCAAGACATCTCGGCTGTTTTATTTAATAATCTACCAAAGGAACTGAAAACCTGAGATGATTTGCATGTTTTTGCATAGCTTTCATTTAAATACTTAAAAAAACCGGGCGAAGGCACGCCTTTCGTAATTTTAAATCTTATTTTAAAGTTTTAAGTGTATACAGACTGGAATGTTTAGCTATTTTAAATTTACGATTGTAAATATGAAATAGGTTTTAGTTGATGCTATAATGTATTTAGTTAGTGAAAGATGAAGAGCCACTCTGTGGAAACACTGTCAATACACTTTACTTTACTTTACTTTACTTTACTTTACTTTACTTTACTACTTACTTTATAACAATGGCCCGGGATTCGAACCATGGGGAACTCCAAATGTAACAGTTTCCATACTGGATTCGATTTCATCAATCTTTACAAATTGAGTGCGATTGTACAAGTAGCTTTTAAACCATTTAAATGGGGTTCCATGGATTCCATAAGTATATAATTTAGAGAGCAGAATATCATGGTTGACTGTATCAAATGCTTTCGAGACATCGAGGAATAGGCCGCAGGTAATTTGTTCGTTATCAATACCTGAGTTCAAGTTCTCGGTAATTTTTAAAATAGCTTGTTCGGTAAAATAGCCTTTCCTAAAGCCAAATTGATATTTATATATAATATCATTATTTTTCTGAAAACAGGTAGAGCTGATTATGTATTAATCACTCCAACACTTCTCTAAAGTATGAGAGTGTGGCAATAGGTCTGTAGTTCCCAGTATCAGTGACCTCACCCTACTTATAAATTGGTGTAACTCTTGATATTTTAACACATCAGGTACTATACCGTTTGCGATAGATTAGTTATAGATTAGTTATTGTACCGTTATCGATAGTGGCTCAGAAGCAATTAAAATTAATCTATTTGGAATATCTAGTGCTACTTTGTTTCCATTCAGTTTTTGGAAAAGCCTACAAACTTGTGTTGCCTCGACAGGGAACATGATAAAACTTGAGACTGGTGACTTATTAATGTATTTGGTAGGCTCCTCATCATAATGATCAATGGTGCTTGCCAGGCTTGGGCCTACACTAATAAAATATTTGTTGAATTATTCTGCAATGTCTAATTTATTAGTGAAAATCTTATTATTCATCATAATTCTAGAAGGTGACGTTTTTCCCTTTGTTTTCTGTTTAATTAAAGTACCGATTAGTTTCCATGTAACTATCAAATTATTCCTGTGGAGGTTGAACTGCTTACAATAATAAACCTTTTTACAAACGTTCTCTAAGTGGTTAAGTTTATTAGGATATTTTTTAAATTCTGCTTTTCTTTTTGGGTCATTTTAGAGAAAGTATGTTCTTTTCATGTTTTGTTTATTTTTGATAGATTTGAGGGTACCGTTAGTTATCCAATGCTTACTAAACTGCTTCTGTTTACTTTGGGATATTTGTTTCCACGGCGCATGCTTATTAACAATAAGCTAAAGAGTACTTATGGACTTAGCTGCAATTTCATTTAGGTCATTGCTTTCAATGTAAATACTATTCAAGTCGATTGCTGTGGCTGTAGGTATAGTTCTGAATCAAATCGCCTCTAGTCTCTATAATATCTCCTAAATTTTTGTTTTTGTATCGCCGTTATATCAACAATGCAAAAGGTTGGTAGATGATCCGAGATATCTATTGTAGCAATTCTAGGATAGGAATCGTGGATACGAGTTTCATCTTCTAGTACTAGTGTTTAAAAGGGAGTGAATGATATTAGTAACACGATTCACGAGCTTTGCTTCGTTTAGATTTAACTTTTAAGTTGATACAAAAACATTTTCGTACGAAGATTTTGTTTTGTGTTTATGTTGAAAGTTTAAGCAGCTTACGATCGACTTTGTTTTCTTTAAATGGGTATTAAGGGCAAAATTGCCAACAAAAAAAAAGCTAAAAGGAAATAAAAGGAAAGTACAGCAAAGAAAACGGTTATTTTTAAAAGGGAAAATTGTTTTGTCTGGTTATTTCCTAGTTAGAGTTGGAGGTATTGGAGTTTAATTACAGTAAATGTAAGAAGCACATCCAAGGGATAACAATTTTTGTTTGAGTGATAGAAAGACTTGATTAGCAAGGGCTCTAGTATAGAGTGCAACGCATTCTTCGGCCAAGGGATAATTACGTGAAGTAAAAAAAATCACTTACAACAACAGCTATTGTCCAATAATCAATCGTGTGAACAGAAAGAAGAAAACCTATAGAAGTGCAGCTGAACAGGAATGGCAAAGAATAACAAAATAAAAGTTGATAGGAACTGCGTCTTCTTTAATCATGCAGTCATTTATTAAAAGGGTTCATTCGCCAAAATAACTGATAGACTGTCAGTCGTTAAGCCGACAATACTGACATGTACATATCGTTAAAGTTTCAAGGTTTTTATTAAGAGATAGGTTTCTGTTTACTTTTACTAAATAGGGGCGAACATTTCGAGAAAGCCAAAATTTCAGGTGTGGAATAATGTTTTTAATTTACATTGCATTCCGCGCTGCTATGTATACTTACTTGCCTCTATGGCTTCGTTTGCCTTTGTTGTCTTTGGATTATTGCCTATATGTAAAATAGACATAGCACGTTTCTTTCTTCATAAAGCGATTTGTTATTCACAAACGTGACGTTAATCAGTTTTAGCTGTTTTAGCTCGGGTGTAAAGTTGGGTCCAACGTAACCCTTCTGCTGGTTTAAAAGCACTGCAGCGTGTGCCTTCAAATTCTAATAGGTGTTCAACGATCAAAAATAAATAACTATTTTCTCAAAATGAGAATTATAACCGTGCTTTTTCCTCTCTTTTCTCTTCCAGCGAGGTAAGGGGAAATTATTGTCAAAGAGTTTTCGCAACGAGAGTTCACAAAATTCATGACTAGAATGCAAGTCACCAAGGTCGCGCAGTCAAAACTATGTGTTTCCATTTCCGTTTGCTTGTCATAGACATTAGGTGTTTCTCATACTACACAAAGCGCGTTGACTGAGTGGGAGAAATAAAGGTGAAGTGAATATTTTACCTACTCCAGCGCAGGCGTAAAGATGGGTATGACACCCGTAAAATAGGGAAGCGATCAACTTCACAAGCTTACAATCTCCGCAACAGTGAAGATCTAAACTTGCCAAAATTCTGGACAGCGGCTGCCTAGCCTAGCCTAGTGGTTTCTTTTATAGGGCAGCAAGAGCGCGGAATAGCCTCAGTAACAACACTAGAACTGCTCGATCACTAAGATCATTTAAAAAGCATACAAAGGCAGAACTAGTGAAGAAATAGGATACTGGTATCTCAACATATAACTTTCAGTATAGAATATTTCATAGGGTTAGTTATTATGATTGTTATTTTTAGTAGTATTAATTCTAAGTTATTTATATTAAGTACATATAAGTTGTTATATTCATATCATTAGTCTTATTTATATTATATACACACATTGTAAATTAATTCTGAAAAACCCCTTGGGGAGAATTAACAAAAGTATTGTATTGTATTATATTGTCTTGTACTGTATTGTACATAATCACATAACCCTTCTGCTGGACTTAAAAATTCTCATTGGTGTCCCGTTATTGACAACACATAAGAAATGGCTGGTCAAAAACGAAAATGGTTATTTAGCTTTGTACACATACATTTCTCAGTCTTTTAGTTCTTCTTTTAACACTAAAACATGGAAAATTTGTGTCATCATAAAAAATTATCGCAACGAAAGACTTAAAGTCTCAGAGATCTTGAAATTTAAGTCACTCGTTCCCATGCTCGCTAGGCTGTACCATGAAACAAACGTCTTGCCTGTGCATATATGTTGTTATTTCAAGAATTATTTCAAAGCTGTACTTATTTTTAAAAAGTTACGGACCGCTTAGCTGATGCGTAAAGAATTATCAGTCGTGTTTACAAACGAGAACGGGTGTGCCGACGGGGGAAGCAAGCGGGGGATCCCTCAGGGGCAGTATCCCCCCCCCCCCCAACTTCCTAAAAAGACCCTTGTGAATTACGCAACAACGACAAAAGCTACACAATTTTATTTGACACGAACTGACTCACTGATTAATCAAGGCTCTATGTTTACTATACAGCACAAAAAGTATTAATTAGGCCCTTATCTAAGGCATGGAGAACAATAAAGGCAACGTGAAGAGTTAAAATCATACGCGTGAAAACGTTTTTTATACCGATCAAGAAGCCGAATCAAAGTTAACTTCAATTCTATCATAAAGTTATATGCCACCACAACAAAAGTTAACTGAGAGTAATACTTTGTTTAGAGTGACTTGGTATCAATCATCTAATGAGGAACGTTTTGACAGCGTGAAATTCCTATACGCTGCTTTGAAACTTGGCATTTTTGAGTTTGCCTAAATATCCATGGGTTTATGCATTCCTGGGATACTGATTTTTGAACTGACGGGGGCGACCTTGAAGTGAGACACTTGGCAAGAGACATATCAAACATGTACAGTACCTTCGAGCTCGCTAACGAAAACAAAAATACATACTCTCAACTAACAAGAAATTCTTTTTTGCACAGGTTGAATCATTTGTTGAGTTCCTGTCTTTGTGTTCAACATTATAGGAAACAAAGGGGAAATACAATTTAAAGCCATGCTAAAAATCTAACAATTTACTTTCCAACAAACTTCTCTCACAACACGTTTTAGCCTACTTTTGCTTTCCCCTATTTGTAATCAACATAAGCAACAAAGCAAGCACTCGATAGGCAAACCCCATGGCAAACAAGACTGCTACACATGAGTTGTAGTAATCCAGTGTGTAACCATTCCTTGTCGATAACCGATGCACATAGGGACCCATGACGTCTGGGTAACGAATAGCCTCCTTTTCAAATAGCGCCTCCAGGTACCAGCGGCAGTAAGATAGACTGTAGATCACTTTACCAAATGTGCTTTGTGCCAGTTTACACAGTGTAGGAGAACTGCCTGCAAAACAAGGGCGGAACAGAAATAAGATTGTGTAAATTCACGAAGATAACAGGCAGGCATTGCGGTTAAGAACTCTAACTCGTTTCAGGACTACGTCCGGAAAAATTTACATTGTAGGACTGCCAACTCATACATAATCGATCGTGGGGACACATTGTAACGTGTCACGATTATAAAAAGTTTCGCCTTTGCCAAAAGCTACGCAAAAGACATTCTGGTAAATTTATGCAAGGTCGCACGTTTGGCTCGCCTTGCGATATGGCACGCTTTCATTATCTCTCTCACATTTGTTTGCTTAGGACGCTGAATCCGGAACAACGTAATGTCTAATATTCGAACTTTTAGACGCAAGTAATCAGCAACTAATAAAACTGGGATTTTATTTCAGAATTTCGTCATATTCGAGACAGAGTTAACGAGAAGGGACTGGTCATTATTATTGCCGGGAATGGAAAACTTGGTTGTGCCACAAAAGACTAATTTAACCTTACGATCCCTCATCATTGGCAGTTACTGGCAGTCACTTTCCTGTATTCCACACCCCATCCCCCCTCTATATACTTTATTGGCCAGGCGACTGGCTGATCCAACCTCCAACTCTCCCCTTCCCCGTAACCCGTGTATTCTCCCCCAAAATTTTTCACACCCTTCTCCTGGTAATAAAATATTGTCTAATCGCTAAGGAAGCAAATAATTTAAAAACTCAAAGTGTGGATAGTTTTAGAAACGAAGTCAAATTGATTAGCGTGACGTTGTCGATTTTCGATCTCCGTTATTCCATTCCTCTTCTGCCTTCCCCTTGTTTTACTGTTTGTCACGATAACCTTTCCATTGCTTACCTGCCACAAGAGAGGAAATCAGTGCAAAAGTAACGGATGCCATTTGTGAGTTTTTGGGGCTGAAGATAACGGATATGCAGTATCCCACTCCAGTACAAGCGAACTGAACTCCAAGTGTAGCGGTATAATGAAATGTGAACTTGGCTAAGAAAAGAAGGGTTTAAAAGTTAGAAAAAAGCGTAGATCGGAATCTGAGTGGTGTGTGGGGGAATTAGCGAGACTGTACTACAGTGCGATTTTAACGCATGTATTTTCAAATCTTATCGCATTGTGCTGAATATCATGTTGTCAAAAACTAACTTGTTTTGGTCGACTATGGACATAGGTAGGCTCTGCATTGTGAAGAAAACAGATAAACAATATATAGGGGCCTCTAACAACTATTAGGTTATTGGAATAGGCAAACAGAGGCAAACCCTTTATCAAAAATCATGAAAATCCGTGCCTATCACGTAAAAAAGGCACCTATTTCTACCTCTCGGTGCAATCAGCGGGTACAGCAGGCTCAAATACACAACAGGAGTGATGAGGATTACTGGAATCTGAGCGACATTAACAGCCACAAAGTAGCTAATCCTGTTGACACCAGCTGCGGCTTCACTGCAAAGTTAAATTGACAATGAGGAAGACATAGGAGTAAAAGGAAATAACAAACCACTCGCACTCCAACAGTCCGAGCCATTTCCAAGAAAATCAATGCGTTTAAGTCAGGTTCTTCTACTCATTATGTTTTCAAATAAAAAAAGGAAGTTTTTTTGCTTCCAGTTATTCTTTCGTCCCAAAAGTGAGCTGAACATTTCTTTCACATAACACCACGCAACCTTAGGTCTTCAACGAAGAATCTACTTGTCGTCCCTGCCTTCCACACAGATAGTTATGGCCGTCGTGCTTTTTCTCTTGTCGCACCGCTTCTCTGGAATAGTCTTCCTCAGCATGTTAGGGATGTTGGATCTCTTGACATTTTTAAGACGGCTTAAAACTCCTCTTTTTACACCTGCTTTTTAAATTCATGAAATGATCTTGGTGTTTTATAATCTAATTTTAATTGTTTTAAACTATTTTTGAATTTTGACTTTGTAAATAGCGCCTTTGGACCCATGGGAAAGGGCGCTCTATAAATGTCTTAATTGTTTTTTTTTTGGCCAAATATGGAAAAAGAAAGGATCCATCATCTTCGTACCGATCTCTATAGGGTGCCAAGCCAGTCTATATTCCCTCTGTATTTCTGTGACCCAGTTTACTTCTGACATGGTCAACTCGACTTTTAATATGGTCAACTCGACTTTTAATATGGTCAACTTGACTTTTTACATGCTCAACTTTTGACTTTTTCTATAGTCAACTCCACTTTTTATATGGCGAACTTTTTACTCTTTTATGGTCAACTCGACTTTCTTATATAGTCAAGTTTTGTACTTTTGAATCGTTCCAGAAAGCATTGCACCCAGTCACTAACAAAGATGGCTGCCAATGCTTCACTCTTCAACTTTTGAGGAAAGAATGGCTCAAAAACCCTCTAGAGAACGCAACGGGCACAGATTGTTTCTATTTTTTGACAATTTAAAGCTACTGCTGTCCACAATATCCTCATTTGAAGAAGCAGAAAGATGCAATAACTCGTATTTTGAGCCAGGATATTGACCAGGCAGCTGATCAATTGAGAACTGCCGCAGAGACCATCCAGTTACTCACATCAGACATTGGGAATAACGAAGATTTCATTGATGTGGCATCAATCCTTAACTTGTCTCGTATTATGGTTAGGAACTTGATCGATCAGCTGCAGCAATACAAAAATGGGATGTTAGATTTTCACGATGAAAGGGCATATAGTAGCCCACCTGATTCAAGAAGGAACGATTCGGGAGCGCACCTTACGTCATTGAGGAAGAACAGATACGCTTTTGCAGAGAAATGCATTTTTCTTGGAAAAAGATATCTGATTTACTTGGTGTGAGCAAGAGGTAATGTTGGTAATGTTGGTAACCGTCAACGCTACCACATTTCGAGTGTCATTATTTTGGAGATCGCCGATGGCTTCGAGAGCCTGCTTATAATTAGCTACGGCACACGCCGAGGAGATGAGTTGCAAGTCTTCGTTATTGTCGGTCATAGACCACTTTCATAAATGGCTGCCGGATTAATATTCTTTTGTCTAAATTTAAATTAGCCCTTCTGGCCTCGTTCTCCATTACAAAATTCAAAAGAATACATTATCTCAAGCGAGGCCAGAAGGGCTAATTTAAATTTAAACAAAAGAATATTAATCCGGCAGCCATTTATGAAAGTGGTCTATTTTGTTAGAGTTTTAGTGGAATGAATTGTCGAGGTCACAAAGTCAAGCTGGCAATAGGAAAAGTAAAAAGATGACCATATTATAAATCGAGTTTATCATTAAAAAAAACCAAAAAGTTGATCATATAAGAAGTAAAAAGTTGAGCATATAAAAAGTTAAGTTCACCATAGAAAATGTAAAAAGTTGAGCATATAAAAAATCAAGTTGATCATGTCAAAAGTAAACTGGGTCACAGACATACATAGGCAATATTGACTGGTTTGGAGCCCCATAGATCTCCGTTGTCGTTGCCGTTTTGTCGTCCTCCAACTCGTTTACGCGGTCAACATCATCATTTCCGTCGTTGTTGTCATCGTAGTTTTTGTCTTCGTCTTCATTCTCGTACTCGTCCTTGTGGCCGTTACGATCAAATGAATAAGGGGGAAATTTTCTGAAGAAACTGTGGTGCTGCGTCGATGGAAGTAACAAGGTAATTTTGCGTTTATCAACTGAGTTGATAAAGAAAATTAGCTGCTGTAAAGAGTTCAAAACTGACGTTTCAAGCGTTAGCCCTCCGTCAGAACGAAACCATAAAAACGTGCCGTTTCGCCTTCGTCGTTATCGTCATTTTCAATGTCGCCGTCGCAGCCAAGTTTCCGTCTCCGTTGTCATCGTCGATCGTCTTTCTGACTTACTTTTAACAAAATCTACTCAAGACAAGTACCCTTCCCTCCTTACCGCCAGAAAATAGTCCTGGTGCTACCAAAACATCTCAACGCAGATAACATAGCAGTCAGACCAATTGCTAAGGAACTGAGGGTGACGAGAGTGAAGAATTCGTCAAGGGGAGCCTGGTGGCAGAAAAAAAAAGGATTTTCCGGCAAGTTTAAATAATATTGCAGCTAAAAACTGCGACAGAATGAATGCAGAAAAGCTGGCGACTGGTTTACTTTTTTAGCGAAGGGAGTTTCTATGAATCTCGCCCAGCGCGGAAAGCTAGGCATCAATGCTGCTACTGACAGCAATTTAACTATCACAGTTATTTCATAAATTCAGACTTTCGGAGCCTTGGGCTCTTTCCAAGAAATGCTCATTTGCGTATGCGATGCACTGTAGTATGTAGTAACGAATCTCTCTATGAAGATACATGAAAGGTTTCCAAAAACGACGCTCTTGGTCAAAACTATCGTGCGCACTATGTATCACAACAGCGATAATAATCCTCAACTGCAAATTACGTTAAATACGTATAAATGCCGACTAACCTCTCTTCTCAGGGCCCCAAGGGTACCTCCAGCAAGTAAAACCAGGAACTGATCCAGAAGAAGTGATCGTGACAAACGAAGCTGCAGCCGAATTTCACGACGAAGAAACGTTAAGAACTGACTCAAGAAGTTGGGCATTTTTCTCTCTTGATATGCAAATAGAAATATAAAGGTCAGAAAGGGGTCTAGTTGAATCAAAGGATTGGCAGAAGCATCTGTCAACAATATTTAAGAACTTTCTTCCCAGGTTGGTCTTCACGTTGGAGTTCCATGGTGGACTATACCATATCACTTTTCTTTTGAGATTTTTGTTGCGCTTTTGGGCTGGCTGTGGATCATATGTAAGCTTATAGTCGTAGCCACTTTCGTAGGGGGCTTTTTGGTAAGGAGGGCTGGCGTTATCGAAAACTTATTTGCTTGATGATATGCTGGTTAATCGCTTGTTTATACTTTCCGGGATGTTCTTTAGCAGTGCGGGTGGGTGGTTACTTTGACTGTGAACATAGAGGAGTTTGTTGTTCGGTTTCATGAATGGGTTCTAAGATTCATTTGCAAGGTCGAAGGTTACATCTAAAAAAAACATCCATTACACAAGATCTTCATTCGCCACACTCTAAGGATAAGCTACTCCTGCTTGCCTAACGTCAAAACAATCATCGCGTCACACAACAAAAAGCTACAATCAGATTGCAACCAGTCACAAAATTCACCACAAACACTAGACAAAGAATGTAACTGCTGGAAAAAAGAGCAATGCCCCCTAGAGGGAAAATGCCTCACATCAAACGTAGTCTACCAAGCAACAGTCAAAACTGAAACGTCAACAGATTCATACGTGGGACTCGTGACAAACTTTAAAGAACGGTACGGAAACCACACAGCTTCCTTCCGACACCAAAACAAGAGACACGAGACTGAATTATCTAAACACAAATGGACACTGAAGGACAATAACAAACCTTTCAAGCTAGCGTGGAAAATCATCAAACAATGCAAACCGTACAACAATATTACTAAGAAATGTAATTTATGTCTTTTTAAAAAATTCACGATCATATGTAAAAAGGAACTTTGCAGTCTAAACAAGCGAAATGAGCTAGCAAGTTCATGCCCCCATAGAAACAGATACCTCCTTAAAAACTTCATAATCAAGTAACAATCTCCGAAATTATGCGTACCAGTCATATGACTTATATGGATAAGTAGCGTTGTTTTTATATCTCCAGTAGCAACCGTATTCCAGCTTTTATAGCCAGTAATTGTAAGTTAACGGTCAATAGTTGAAATTACCTGATGAGTGTGGTCATTTTCGACCATACGAAACAGAGCTGTCGTTATAAAACGATGAACTACCTCTGAAGTCTTGGATCAGTTCGTTATAATTATCAGTGCTCCTCTAAGAGTTGAGCGCTCTTCGAAATACATTCAAATTAAGTTCAAGAATTTATATATATATGTATGGTCCTTAGTGGAACTCTCAGGCCAACAAAGGTCCACCGCGCCAGGAGGATCAAGAAAGATTCGCAGTCCAAACCTCACAGCAAACACGAACGTAGAAAGTTTAAAAATTGCGAGGATGGACAACTTCTGACGTAAAAAGTGTAAAAAATTTTAATGAAAAACGTTTCGGTCAGAGACCTTCTTCAGTTATTTACCTGAAGAAGGTAAATAAGGTAAATAAGGTAAATGTAAATAACTGAAGAAGGTCTCTGACCAAAACGTTTTTTATTAAACTTTTTTATATTTTTTACGTCAGAAGTTGTCCATCCTCGCAATTTTTGTACTTTATACGTATAGATATTCTGTATACGATGGAAACCCTAACCCTGTATACCCCAAGTAATCATACTTAAATAGAATAAATGTTTGAAAAGAAAATTTGCCCTGAGCGGGGCAAATAAATGAGTACCTCTATTTTGTCACTGAGTACCTTTATTTTGTCGTCCCAGAGTAGATCTGAAAGACACTTGCTCTATTCTGTCATCGTCTCTCGCAGCTGGATCTGCCAGGCTCCCATCAGCACGGTCTGCATTTACAGTGCCCGTGTTATTTTCGGCAATGTACTGCTCCCAACGCTCGGGTAGAGTACTAGATGATTGATCAGTGCTCTTGCATGATCTGACGATGACATCCATATAAAAATCCGCCGGGTTCACTTTATCAGGTTTTTCAAATCCAAGCCTTTCAAAGTAATTTTCTGCTTCTGGTACACTACCTACAAAGACGGTTTGTCCACCAGGCGCAAGAAAGAGAACTTTGTGAAATTTGCCTTAAAAAAAAACAAAAATAAGGTTCCTTTTCGAATTTAAAAAGAACACCAAGGTAAGTTATGGAATACAACAGCCATATACAATAGAATAGCCAAGAGATTTCTGTTTCCGTTTCGAAACGGCAACTAAGCCACAGCATAAATAATACTTTGTGTGATTTGCACATCAGACTTACTGAATATTTCGTATCTAGGCTGATGAATGACGCAAACAATAGTCAGTTTCTTTTCTTCAGCTATTGCCTTCAACGCATCCACAACCGTCAAACTCGAAGTGCTGTCCAGACCGCTACAAGGGAAACAACAAAGAACATGCAAAGTTCAATGAATCCGGTACTTAAAGCCTTAGAATGTGTAATCAAGTGATAATGGTGGTAAAAGTGAGACACTACGGACCAATGGCAACGACTCATGACATTTCCGCTTTGTTGTCCCTTCAGTGGCTATGGATTTGAAATACCATCAACCAGGAAACGTACGTGCCACACCAAGTCATGCAATTTCGCCACCTCGTTTAAGAAGCGTAGAACCTTCTGTCTTACCTCGTCGGTTCATCGAGAAAGAGCAACTTCGGGTCAGTCACTAATTCCATTCCTATGTTGACACGTTTTCTTTCCCCTCCAGAAATACCTCTTGATTCCTAGTAAGACATAAAAAAAAAGAAAACAATTAGACAAACAAATAAAGGATATAAACACACAGTTCTACGAAAATGACACTTACATCTGTAAGTGAAGCTCCAAATGGCATTAGAAAGAAGCAAACCGAAGTCATGTCACCAAAAAGCTGTTTTCAAAAGCGTAAAATTCTCTTTCATTAGATTATTTTTCAGGGACACAAAAACGGCTCGTCGCTGGTGTTATGCACATTCTCCAAAAGGCAACCATTTTTCTCTCTAGAGATCTCATACCTCGTCTCCAATCTTTGTATTCTTTACTTGCGCTAAATCAAGTTGATCCAAGACCTGTAAAACCAAAAGGGCCAATTTCACACTTTTAATTCTATTAGTTATCTTATTATTGACAAAGTGAGAAGGGTAAGACAAGCCTACCCACTGGTTCCTAATTACCATCATTCAGTTCCGGTATTATACAAGATTTTAATCTACCACATACCTCTTTGACTTTTTTTTTCTTTTCCTCTTTGGAAATCGAGGACGGCAACCTGAGACTTGCTTGATAAATCAAAACCTCCTTAACTGTTAGTTTTCTGTGCATGATATCTTCCTGAATAAAAAAAGTATAAAAGTTCAACAAAGGCAAATAATGTGGATAAGCACAGGTTTAATTTCTTAGGGCCGGACACAGGAGTTTCCTTTTATCCTTGCGTTGAATCATATTCTCATCAAGTATCATTTCAAACGTTGTATCAACAACTCTAATTGTCCCATGCATTTTAGTAAATACAAATCAAATTATAATAAGCTGTTTAATTGTTCTAAGCACGCCATCAAGAACGGCCACCGCCTGCTTTTGAACGAAGCAAAGTTATAATAATTATCGTTTATTATTAAAAACACTTTGCAGTCAAACGACTCAATTACTTAAATGTGTACAATACAATAAGGCGAATATTAAAAAAAAATCGAAATTCCTGAAGCATGGATACCAACGATCAAAAAAAAAAAAGATTGGAGACCGGTACGACAGCAAATCGCCGAAGGAACAACTCGGAGTCAGAACTCTCAGGACACCAGAACTCACCAGAACAATGGGGATCAAAATCTGCCAATCATATTAGATCACCATGATAAAAAGGGCAACGCGTGAGCAATTGACCCCATCGCCTGATGAGGAACAGCACTAAGAAGTCGAAACGTCGCGATCTACATCTCAAATCTTGCAGGACCTAAATTGTGGAACGATTTACCTCTAGAGATTAGGAAATGTGCTTCAGTGGCAACTTTTAAGCAATCCCTTAAAACTCTTTTATTTAAGTTAGCATATAGGTTATGAGATTCGTTTTGTTTTGAGATGTTTTTGATTTATATAGTAGATAACTTAGGCTATATTTGAATTATATTGTATATTGTAGATATTTTATATTATATATTTTTATATTTTATATTGTAATTAGGTAGCGCTTTGGACAATTATTGGATTTTAGCGCTATATAAATAAAATTATTATTATTATTATTATTAAATGACCATATCGTGGGGCAAACGATTAAACAGTTTATTACTTATCACCACGGTGAGCACTATCCTATTTTACGATATCACCTTAAGTTATCTCTTAAAGGAATTATGAATTGTATTTGACTTCTTTCTGTTGCTAAGGCTCGCAATATTCTCTCAAATGCTGTCTTGAAAACACATTGTTAAGTAATATCTACATGCACCAATAGTATATTAAAGGGTTCCTTACTTTTTATGCAAAACTAACCTGCGGAACAAATCCAGTGATGTTTCTTAAAACACCCAAGTCTTGCACAGGGTTATCGTTGATAAAGATATTACCAGTACGTTTCTGAAAACATAAAAAAACTGCAGTAAGCGGTTTAAGTAGACGGTGATCTAAGTAGACTCTCGTGCTTTCTAAGAGCATGTTTTATCAATTCCGCAAATCTCTCTTCACTCTTTCTGTCTATCAAGTCAATTACTTTAACGTTCCTGAAGTGTTAAGTTTATAACGAAAGTTGAACATGCTGGTTACAAGTAACGATTCCACTGTCAGAACAGTAACTTTTATTAAAAAAAAAAGTACGGAGGGAAGAAGGGCTAACGCTTGAAACGTCAGCCTTGTAACCCGTTACGGTTGCCAATTTGCAATGTCAACTTAGTTGATATAACCAATTACCTTGTTACCCCTTCACCGACACAGCACCACAGTTTTTTTAGAAACTTTCACCCTTTATTCTTAAAACGGTCCGTTTTAAAACGCAGCATTTTAAAATGTCGCGCGCGCCTTAATGAATAAGTAGATTCTTGTGGTGCAGGTAACAACTTAGCAGATTATAGACATTGCTCTCTTCTGTATAAGTTCCAATTCTTGCTTTGAAAATTTAGGCAAACTGATGTGAAAGGCCGGAACTGCAAATTCGGTAATTGATCTAATACAACTAGGGTAGAGATGCCCTAAATCAGTGCAAGTAACCTTAGCTCTCTCAAGTTGCACCAAAAAATATAGTCTCTTAGAATATTCCAAGTCAAATCACTAGAAATATTGAGACCCAATAACTTTACAACTTCTAAAGCATCGCCGTTAATAAGAAAAATTCTTGCTACGATTTTGTAAAGGAATTTTGCATTTCTTTACACCTATCAGTGTTCAGCAGGACTCTGTTTTCTAATGTCCTTTGTACTACACGATCTATAGTACATTGGCCGTTGCTAAGTTCCCTTTTCGCGACTGTTTAGGGGAGAGCGGTATCATCTAAATATTTCCATAAACGTGCATTTTTGACAACGAGGTCGTTAACTATAATCAAAAAAAGCCAAGGCACTAATTTTGTTCCCTGCGGGACGCCTGAGGGGACAAATTCCCACTAAGATACCTATCCTTCATCAAGTTTGATTCGCTGAGGGATTGAGATTTGATAGGAATTTCCATATACGTTCCTCCGATACTTCCAGGAACTCTGGGGAGTCATTTTCCAGGGCAAGGTGACTGATGGGGCAAGATAGACGATACTTTTCAAGAGGCTCCAGGAATGCTTTATTGATAGATTCGCCAGATCTTGAGTGGATAAATTCTCAACTTCGTTCACGTGATTAAGGAGATCACCTGAGCAAGCTTTCCCACTGCATAATCGTTTCATCTCTCTCCACCAGGCTCGAAGGTCTTCCTTCTTTACATGCGCTACTCTTGATTCATAAAACTTTGCTCTGCAAAGCTTTCTTTCTCGGTTAACCCTATTTCTATACAATTTCTATCGGACTGAGTCCGCACCATTATTGTGGAAGGCTTGTTGCCTTTTCCGGATTAGATCCTTCAAGCGTTGTGTCATCCAAGGAGCGTCGCGTGTGTTCATACGAACTTTTCAAGCTGGCATCAGAAGGTCAAGGCCTGTGTATATGTATGGTAGTGCCGTAGCATTGTATCGTAAGTAGTAGTGCAATTGAAAATGTATTATTAGCAACAACAAAAATAATACGCAAAAAAAAAAAAGGCTTAAAGTGCACCTACACCCAAAAAATTTTTTTCGCTTAACGAAGTAAGCTTATTTTTTTGAGTATTTCTGCGCAAAAATTTTTTTATTTGCTCAAATCTTCAATTTTCTATGCCCAGTCAAATACGGAAAATCGGCCGCCATCTTGCCCCACGACCGAGTTTAAAGAGGAATGGCTCTAGTGGGTAATGTGACGTCAAATCGAGAACACGAAAGTCTGCTTTTCACACATTTTTACTTGTTTGGGAAGGTTGTAGTCGATAATTGTCCGAAAATATGCCGACTAAGTGTGTTGTAGAAGGATGTAGCAACGTGCGAAATTTGCAAGAGGGTATCGCGCTCCATACAATCTTCATACAACACACCTAGTCGGCATATTTCGGACGATATCGACGACAATCTTCCCAAACAAGTGAAAATGTGGGAGATGCAGACTTTCGTGTTCTCGATTTGACGTCACATTACCCGCTAGAGCCATTCTTCTTTAAACTCGGTCGTGGGGCAAGATGGCGGCCGATTTTTCGTATTTTGACTGGGCATAGAAAATTGAAGATTTGAGCAAATAAAAGAATTTTTGCGCAGAAATACTCAAAAAAATAAGCTTACTTCGTTAAGCGAAAAAAATTTTTTGTGTGTAGGTGCACTTTAAAGTAGTTTATACAGCAAGTTATCGCAATGCCATATTTCTTAATGATAAAAATATTTTGTTTTTCCTGGATCGGATTCGGCTGGCTGAAGGCTCCTGCGGAGAACCAACCATCGAATCCTGCTTCGCATTATTATTGGCCGCTTTTCAGGATGATTTCTATTACTACACCATCTTTAGTTCATCATCAAGGGAAAGTGAAGCAATGATAGCACCAAGAGAAGCTCTAATTTCTTCAGCATCGAGGGAGCGATCGCACTCGCGAGCTCACGAATGCTGAAGTAAACAACTGGCACAATTCACTCGAAATTTTAGCTCGAATGATAGTACTTTTGTTATACTTATTTCAAAAGAAGGACTCACCCCATAATGAGCTTTTCCACTCAGAGTGTTGAGAAAGGTTGTTTTGCCGGATCCCGAAGGACCCATTACTGCAGTTACTTCCCCAGGTAAGAGTTGACCGGACACGCACTGAAGAAGGGCCTTCTCTGTCTGTTGAAATAAAAAGAAATCACAAACCAAGAACGCATTACTACATTAAACACTCTATTACCTACAATGTGTTTAGTGCCCATACACAAATATTTCAAGGAGTAAGGTCTAACTCCTTCCTTGTTACTCTATTTCCACTAGAGATTATGTTCGGGATGAAAAACAAATGTCCAATACAGACATGTTTCCTTTCCACTCCTACTCGTGCAGAAACTCTTGCTTTAACTTTGAGTCTTTTGAAAGGTATCCCGAAGATCGCTTTTTTAATTTCCTTGGCGCTCTTTCGCGCCAAAGTTTATTCAAATGCTTACACGCTCCCCTTCAACACTTCGGCCGCAAATAAAAAAAGAAATGAATCATGCGAATAACAAGATGATAATGATATTCTTATTATCATTGACATATATTATATTTCTCAAATAATTAATGTATCATTTTAATAATCAATTAATTATCCTAATTATCATTATTAATAGCATAATTTGCATTATTATCTTAGTAATAACAATAATAGCAATAGCATTAGCAGTAGTAGCAATAATAGTATCATCTTCGTTGCCAACAGTGTGCGACTAAATAATGTCTTCGGATTCAGAAGTAAGAAAAATGCTCTTCGGCGAACAATCGCACATGAGATTGACCTTTATTCGCTTGCATGACCATCTAGTTCCCTTTTTTAGAGAGAGGCTAAGGTTTTCATAGCGAATAGTGATGGTTTGTGTCTTGGGCTCCGTCTCCTCTCGATATTTGTCCATAGTGTTCCTCCTGATACTCTCTTGCATTCCAAAACTCCGCTTTACAGAGAATCTCTTTGTCAAATAACTTTCAAACAGATCCATAAATTGTTCTTCGTGGTCGAAACAATACAAAAGCAACAGCATGACCACTAATATTCCCAAAATCAGTAAAACACCACCAGGAGCGCTAACAGGAGCTGAAGACCCTTTCTTGCATATGGAGAGAATCTAAAAATAAAACAAAATAAGAGGGTGCTCAAAAAGGAGTTGTGCCACAACAGGGATAGCATCCTCTACATGTCTGCCATGCCGAAATGCAAAACAGACGAGGGAAGATGATCTGATAAGGTATTAGAGACCTTAAGATACCCCGAGATCGGTGTACCGGTACGGATAGTGTACCCGTACACGTAAAATGTTTATATGTGTACCTAATTTGATTAAGATACCCGAAGAGTTATCACGTGGGAATTTGTAACGATTGTTTACAAAGATGGCCGCCGCGGCGGCAAGGTTTACTCTTTTTCTTCAGAAATAAGTTCTCTAAATTGTTTAATTAAGTCTATCAAATGTATCCAAAATTCTCCTTTACGAATGTTCTGTCTTTAGAAAGTACACCAATGATATGCTTCTTCTTCGAAAGCGCGAGCGCACGACACTTGTTATCGCAAACCCCACCATTTGATCGAGGCACATCACCAAGCAATTCCTTTGATTGTCAAATCTAGCATTGACTCCCATGCCATATTTGTCAATGCTAGTGCTTTTGGGAGACACAACCGTTAGAGAAATTCTCAGAAATCCCCCAAATTACTGCCACAAATTGATATCGTTTCAGAGTTCAACCCTCGCATTTGAGATCCAAAGTCAATCCAGTTTGACGCGCTTTCTTTCCCGCTAAGATTTAAAATTGGCAAAAATATTTCAACAGACTTGCAATAACATTGCCAAGGAGTCAAACAATTCAAAACGTCTTAACTCGTTTCTCCATAATGTAGCTCGTCCTTCTCGTACTCTCGTACTCGTAATTCTTCTACGGGTAAACTGGTGTCTACCCCGGAAAAACGGCTGGGTCTACCGGGTAAGATCGATGACGTCATCGCAAAATGAAATAAACATGGCGCTACCCGTTACCTGTACACCGATTTCGGGGTATCTTAAGGTCTCTATTCCCTTTCGTGAATTACGCTTAACTTAGTTGCAAAACTAAAAGCCTAGGATAAGCATTGCAGCTTCGACATGGAAAGCAAAGTAACAAATTTACTGTTTCAAATCAACTTTGTCAAAGACAGCTTCGCTTCGAAAGGTTTGTTGCTTTGGAATGGTCTACCTCTGAAGCCATAGCAAGCAGAAACTCGATTCTCTTTAAATCCAGTTGCAACAAAAAAGGAAATGAAACATAATCCCTACAACGAAATGCATGGCATTCATGGAAAACAGACATCTTTTCTGTAAGCATTTTCTGCTATTCTTTTGATTTTTAGCACTTTTTTTAGAGATTTATATGTATATCTATATTTTTTTAATCTAATCATTTTCTCTTATGCCTTAACTTTTACCCTGGATGAATATAGTTATTGCATTGAATTGTATTCTATCCAAGTTTTCCCGATACCAGTTGAACGACAGTTCCAACGGAGCAACAATTAGCCGAGCTAAATTCGAGGTTGAAGTATTTCCACAAACATATAAGATTTCCATAGTCTTGAACTTGGATTTCAGATGACCAGTAGCTTCAAAACCTTCTGTTAATCTCGCAGCTGTCTGGAACGGTATTTATCAATTTGAAGTTGCCTTTGGAGGTGCCCTATTTAAGCAACAGAACACAATTTTCCGGGCTCTCTAAAGTGATAAAACCACTTGGGATGTTGGGAGAGCACGAGGAAAGCTTAAAAATCACGAGCCGAAGGCGCGTAATTTATAAGCTTTCTGAGTGTTCTCGGACACCTACCAAGTGTCTTTATTAAGTTATAGAGCCCGGAAATATGCGTTCCTTGCTCTTATGACATAACTAGTAACAATGCACACAATGCTCATTATGTTCTCATAAATAATATCGTGACTTTTATCAACTACCAATAACAAGAGGAGATCCTCTTACCGGACAGTTTTGTGGTTCCACGCTTCCATTCCGACAAAAATACCCCCCAGGACATGTCTTTTGGATAGTGACGTTTGGGCAAAAGTTGCCTTGAGGACACGGAACTGGACGTTGGGCTCCAGGGCAAATATACTTCGAAGCTGCACGAGGATCAAAAACAGGGATGGACTGGGAAGGACTGCAGCATTTTCCACTCTCGCGGCACAACTGAGGCGATTTTTTCTAGAAAATTGGTTGAAAATTTCTTGTTCGTCAGCTACGTAAATGATGGGCTCTGCCATTACAGATATGTAATCACGGGGAACGTGACTTAGAACATAGCATTTTGTAACGTAAATGTAAAATTATTTTAAGTATAGTATTTCTTGCATGGATACTTAAAAGTTTATTTTGTCTAAAAAACCGAACTCCTCTTCACCCCCCACCCCCTCCCCCTCACTGTAAGCCTCACCTACAGTAAAGGGGAAGTCAAATCGCTCATTACGGCCTATATCCAAAAACTGATTTTAGCTAAAGACAGCCTTGTAAGTCTCCATAACTGATCCCACTCTCTAGGTATTCCAGCGATATTTCAAAAACTCACTTTCAGTTATAGGCCCTTTTTACTTTTTTTATAAGTATCTCAGCGGTCCGAAATCCTAAATCCTCGAAACTGACTGGCTTATTCAGCGCGCTCCAGCTATCTGACGCTTCCGAGTTTTGCAATTTGTAACTTTCAATCTTTTTACGAGAGAGGCTAAAATATGTAAATATTGCAATAACTGACTCATAGTTATGGATCAAGACAACGAAAGCTATATTAGAGCGAAGGAAAATTTTATTATCCCGAGGAGGAAAACATACTCCAAGATAAAGAAAACGATGTAAGTTGTGAAACCCTGTGCGAAATTTTAAATTCAACTACAAATACACTTCCGCTAAGTCTTTGCAAGTTCTTCCAGTAGAAACCGAAGGAATTCACTAAATAAATTTCGTATTATATCCCCTTGTGTCTAGCAAGAAAACGTGCCTTATGTGACTTCAGTTCTTTGGCGGAAGAAATACAAGATTTACATACGCCATGAAAACAGACTCTCAAAACTTCAAAACAAACATCTGAATTTACATATAAAACTGAACAGAGGTAAATCTTTGAAGATTAATCGTCGTTGAAAATTAAAAATATTTTCAATTACGGTTTTTGTGTGGAGATTATATTAAGTTTAAGCCGCATTTATTTTTTTTTGTTTATGCCGAACCGTAAGACCAGTCAGGCACCCTAGCTAGCATAGCCGCTGAGGCTGGGAACTGAAAGGAAAAAAACATTATGGGATGAGAAAAAGCACATGGAAAGAGAGTTGGTAAACTCACAGGAGTCGAAATAAAATTGTTCAGTTTATTCAGTTGAAAGCGAGTCGTGAGTATATTGTCAGAAGAAGCATTTCCGACATTTGAAGAAAACATCCTCGTGATAATCATGTTACTCAAGTTTGTTTGCCAATCGTTCAAAAGTGTACGCGAATTTTTTTCCTTTCTAATTGACAGGTGCCAGATCGCGACAGATACTTGACAGAAAAATGTTTCAAAGTTTGTTTGAATCAACTTTACTATTACGCAAATAATTTCTTTCGCATGTGCGACAAGGAGTATTACTGCCCCTCTCCCTCCCCCCGGATAAAATGCTAGGCCCTCGCAAAGTTATTCTTCAGCATTTTATCAATTTCATCAGGCTTCCCTGACAATTCACCGCTACTCATTCAAACTCTTGGGTAGAGTGTTATCCCCAAAAACTTTATGTAAGAGACTCGGCCAATATCGAGAACCCATACTTCTCGACCCCGAGTGCAACGAGTTGCACATTAGGCTACCGCTCCACTCACTCTGTCTTGAGTTGATAATGAAAACAAAAACAAAAAGATAAAAAAAATAAAAAAAAACTTACCGTGGCGTTAACTAGTTTATCTCTAACACAGTATGCTCCCGTTGGGCATGGTATGATACACACTTGGTCCTGGGGACAATAGAAGCCTGAAAGCATTTATGAAGTCAACATCTCTACAATTTTATGATAGATTCTTACTTTAAGCCCAGAGATGACTTTACGCCTTAATCGCTTAACTGCTGAGGGTTAAATTCACTCCTCTCCTGAGATCATGTGAACAATTTTGTTCCCTTAGTGAGCTGTTCTCACTATTTAATTTATCAATAATTCTATAAGTGCACGAATATAATCGATGGTAAATAGCTCTTATCTGTCAACCGCGAAAGAAACAACTGTTTCTTATTAAATTTCCACATTTGGACACTGCAATGAACTTGGGCTACTGACTATATCTTAATTTAACAAAAAATCGGAAGTTGTTGTGATTTCAGACTTCAGGAACGGTAAAATGATCAAATATTGTGAGGGAACAATAAACTTACCTTTAGGACAGGGTTCAGGTTTCATCGAAAGTTTGTTGAAGAAAAATCCCGCCTCACAAGCTGACGAGTTTTGAGGTTTCATACAAAACGGTTTTCCCCCGCTTCTCTGCGTTGGACTTGATGTCACCATACTAAGGGTAGGTGTCACTGCTGAAGTGCTACACGGTTTTGCAAACGGACAACAGACATCGCGGTACTTTGCGGGACAGCAAGATGCGAGTAACTCGTCAAAAACATCTGCACACAAAGATTGAAGACACAATTTGGATTGTGTTTTACTTTAATTCTCAATTGATAGAAATAACAAAATCTCTATGTTGAAGACACTTCTGAAGAACCTATTCTTTACTAAGCCCGACTTTTCGTCCTTCTCGCTATAAAATTTGTTAACCTCTTACATTAAACAATACTATTTCATGTTTGGCTTATTGCCTTCGTTTTTCTTTCACCTGAAACAGGAGCCTAAGAAACATTTTGGAGCGCTCATCAACGCTCGTCTACACTCTTTTTTTTTCTTTAATAAGAACGTCTTATTTTGGTGCTGAGGCTAAACGTTCTTAATTTTTCGCGATTTGACCTTGAAAACGTTCTAAACATGTTATTAAAGTTTTGTGGTAATTAATCAATTCGGAATTGACCGGACTAAGTTTGCCTTCAAACTGAGTTCATCCTCTTCATGTCTGTCATTTACGTCGTTCGAGCTCTTTCAGCGGCCGATTTTTCCAGGGAAACAGTCGAAAAAAGAAACGATAAAACACTAAGAGGCGTTTACATAGAGTAAAGAGAGTAAAAAGACTTGTTTTTAAGAAGATGACAGATTACTTCGGCAGATAAATTAAATGAATGAATGGCGTGATCTTGTTAACTTAAATTTTAACTTATGCACACGCTCTATTTCATTTGGAATGGAAGAATTAGCTTGAAAGTAAGAAAATTATTCATGGCGGTTAGTTTCTCTCTGAACTTTGAAGGACAGCTGGTGAATATGATGACATTCCATGCGATCGAGTGTTTTCCTTTGCCCGCTCAAGTTTGATTTTCCAGAAACAGTTATCGATCCCATTTTGTGCGTATAATCGAAAAAACCCTGCGTGATATATCCTGTTCTTTATGATGTAAATTAGCAAAGTGAAACGTTATTATATTAGTGAAGCATACCGTGTTAACCAGACAACCGTAAACAGAAATGTTGAATCGAATTAAAATACAAAATTCGAAAAGTATGCAATTGTATTAAAATTCAAACCGCTTCCATTTACAAACTATCTGGAGATGCGAACATAACCAACCCGAAGATTGCACAAAATTATGCTCATAGTTCGTAAAAACTCACAAGGTGTATTAAAAAGAGCAAGTTCTCATACCTCCGCATTTCTCCCCATAAACCACTTGGCTAACAGAAATTCCGAGAATGAACCAAATTATAATCACTAAACGGAAAGCCATGTTTGTTCGTTCTCCAAGATTCAACTGCCTTTGTTTCGACAAATCGGAAAGATATGAATGCTTCAATTTCACTTTCACTTCTACTCTTTAACCTGAAGCATGCAAGAATAAATCGTTGCTTCTCAACAGCCTGAAAACAATCTTCATCAGACCAGGCGTCTCCAGTTATGCTAATAAGATACAGGGGCATAGTGAAATGTCACTCTGTAGATGGAAACAAACACGGGATACGAAAATTAGGATTGGATTACGGATAGGACCACTGATGGGATCACGGATTAGATGTGAAAAAAATTTCCAACATTTTAAGATAAATAGTAGAAATAAACGAAACCATGTAAGTTACTAAATAATTTGGATATATCAACAAAGTTGAAATGGTAAATTAGCCACCGTAATGATTACAAAAGCTGACGTTTCGAGCGTTAGCCCTTCGTCGGAGCGAATAGATAAGTTACTATCTATAAAGAGTAGAGAGAGAGAGAGAGAGAGAGAGAGAGAGAGAGGTAAATAGCAAAGGATATTCGGAGTTTGACTAGCCAATCAGAGCGCGCCTTCAACGCTATCCACTGTTTTAGTATATACTAATAATGGCTATTGTAATTTGAAGCACGCGCGAGCAACTAGCGTAATTTCAAATCAATGAGAACGGGTTTATATTTCGGAATAAAAAATCTTTCTTTGTTCTTTCTCATGACCTCGGAAGGGCCGAGAATCTTGTAAAACGGAAAAATAATGAACTGAAGGGTCAGTCCCAAAGCACATTCATCAATATGCTTGCTGACTCCCAGCATACGTGTGTGTGGGTCTCTAATTTGTTGTTTATGCTCTGAACTGTCACTCTATTTCTCAGGACATCACCCGTTTCTCCTATATGATTATGTCCACATCCTGCACATGTTATTACGTAAATCAAGTTCGTTGAGGTGCAGTTCATCGAGTGTTTTATCCGAAATGTTTCATTCGTAGCGGAGAAGGTAAATTCTTTACCCTGTTTTAAATGGAGGCATGTTCCGCAACGTTTTGTTTCACAAATTTTAACTTCCGAATCGGTGTCCATTTGCTTGGAGAAATAGGAGTTTGTTAAAACCCGTTTTAGGTTTCTGGGTTGTCGCTGACTATGAATTACTTTAGTCTTCCTCATAATGGACTTTACTGAGGAGTTTTGGTTCA
Source organism: Stylophora pistillata (assembly GCF_964205215.1). Taxonomy (NCBI): domain Eukaryota; kingdom Metazoa; phylum Cnidaria; class Anthozoa; order Scleractinia; family Pocilloporidae; genus Stylophora; species Stylophora pistillata. The sequence continues at coordinate 10,129,745 of NC_142529.1, forward strand.
ACATTGGAAGTGTTTTCCTGATCAGCTGAAATACTGGCGGATTGTTGGGACTGTAAGTTGTTACCAGACAAAGGAAGTTATTTTCGGTAGTTTTCTCTCTCACCCTTCTTAACTTATCCGTTGTTTGGTTGAGGGCCTTGTTTACACTGTACGTAATCAATGATCTCAGCTGGATATTGTTTCCTCAGCAAGACGCAGACCTTCTCCTATCTTCGAGGAATTTTTCGTCTGCATGAGATATCGACCACAAAAAAAAAATTTCATCTTAAGCGCTAAGAAAAAGACAATCATACATATCTATACGAAAACAAAATCCATTGTGTGTCGGACCAAGCAAATCTGCATGAAGGATAGGGGGTAAGACCGAAGCCATTTCCTCCCCCTCCTCTTTGCGGCATGCGGGTAGGAAAGGGTGGGTAGATGACAAAGGCGAGTTCTCAGGTTGATGGCGAACTTAAAGTGATATAACGGAATAAGAAACGATTGCATGTGATCAGAGCAGATTTAATGAGTAACTGAGGGATGCTTCGCATTATTCTGACATTGGACAGTATCCAATATCTCGCTTCCTAAACTAAGATAGATACTCGAAAAGGAAAATTTTACCATTAATCTGTAATCGGGGTTTTCCACAAAGTTACTCAAAGTTTTTAAGAGTAAAAATTTGATTAAGATAGCAGATAGGAAACGTTGCATACTCTCTTTACCTTTAACTTGAACAAAGTCCCTATGACTACTTTACAGTTTTATTATTATCATAATAATCATCATCATTGTTATTAACATTGATTGTCGACGCACAGTTCGAAGAAATGATTAAACTGCTGATTGACCAAACTGCTGATTGACCAAACTGAACGATAAAGAAAACTTTGAAATTTATATCCAAAATTTACTTCGACGAGTCCAAGTTTTTCATTTTCTGCAATATAAAAAATTAAAAAAGAGGGTGGTTTAGGATGACGAAGATTAAAATGGAGTGCACAGTATGACCTCAAAAAAATTCCTGTGAAATCTTGCTCCAACCGTTACGTTATCATGGCGACCGCAAACTGTGGCACAAAAACATTAGCGCTAATGAGGTCACGAATGAGGTTCAGAACAAAATGCATGAATAACGATAAGGGGAATAATTGAAGGGGAAAAAAAAGATCGTTTTCATATTTAAGACGTCAGTGGTATTTTGTTCTACCGATGTAAAAGTCATTACATTTTTAGAAGTGATCATTGGATTCTGAGAGAGTTAGAAGATATTCTCTTACTGAAAAAAGTCTAATAGGAAAATATTTCCAGATAAACAAAGCACTTCAGGTTGAATTTGTGTGGATTTTAGGATAAAACCAAAGCAACATGCAATTCACGTATAAAGCCATTAGGGTTGGATTACCGGGCTTACATTTATTATAGGAACAGAAGTTGGGGTTGCCTTCTGCTCCTTTTGATGACGACTCTAAGGGAGACGATGCAGTTATGCGTCAAGACTTTGCATTGTACTATTGCGTAATAAGCTAATTTTAAATTTTTTTTCAGGGCAGAATTCCAATTGCCTTGGAAAAATATACTGAGGAAGAGCAGAACAAAATTGATTTAGAACTGTGCCTCTGTTTATCCGGTGTAATACTTTAGAGTTGTTGCTGTAAAATCCTGCTGTCATATATTAATCCCTCCGTAAAGCATTTGTTCAATCACTGAGAAGGAAATTTGCAAATTTGTTGGGGTGATCAAGTCTCAGGCTTTGCTCTTATAACATCTGTAACAAAGTTGCTTTCATTCAACACGTAGAAGTGAGTTGACTTTGTAAGTCCGGGTGGAACAGAGCACTAAAATAGACGAACGCCTACAAAAGTCGTTTGTCCTGATTGCTGACTGTCCATATTCAACTGTGATTGGTCGCTTGTATGCATTCCGTTTTTCTTCGCAGTTACCTAGCCCTGGGTAAGGAAGACGGTTAGCCTATCCCATGGAATTTAAAGGGGACTAGGTTGGGGTCTGTGCTGCCTTTTCAAACTGTTTTGACGGGTTTCTCTGAAAGTTGGACGACATATTTTTCTCTCCTCTTCGTGAATCGGCTCGTTGGTTTTGAAACCAATACTAAAACGAAAAAAGGAAAAAGGAATTATAATTAGCTATTTCAAATATTATAACTTGATTACGGAAAGCTGCAGATCTTGCAACTGTATTCTGATTTTTCTTTAAATGACCGTTATACGAGGGGAACAGACCAGAAATCAGTGTAAGATAACAAACTCTTTAGTTAGCTCACTCTTAGACTCCTGACCTTGGTTCCAATCAGGTACTCCTCATCTTCAGGTATCAAATATGGCCGCTGCATGTATACTCGTTCCAGTTCCCATACTTCAAACATCGAGAAGGTTGTACACTGTCGTTTCTTCTACCCCCTCTTTTCGGAATGTATGGGTAATCTATCGGGCTCATTGTCAGCATCACTAGTGGAAACGACATAATCTGAAGAAGAAGATGATTGTGGGCTGCTATCACCACAGTTGCGTTCAGGACTCAGCGTGTAACAGGAGTCGCAGTGGTACTCAGTCCAAGCTGTTGAAAGACTGGAAAAGATGATTCTCTTGAGCCCAGTGTCCTATGAATGCGGGGACACTTTAACGATCAGTCACTCAAAATGGTCAAGAGATCTCTTGCCGGATTTTGAACGAACGACTCTACCCCTTTACCACGAAGAGCTTCGTTAGAGAATACATTAGGCTGACAACGTCTTTCTCGCCTTATAACGAAAAGGGTGTATCATACCTCAGAATCTAGTTGCAAATCAGTGCGTAACAAGAAATTTATTTATCTTGGGGTCAAAAGGGAATTATCGCATGATCTTCGAAATGAAATTTACTCTGTTACTCAATACGCAGCAAAAATTAACTGATAGCGAGGATATTCATCGATCATTATGGAAAGTGTCAGAAAATGGTAATGGCTAAGATCTTCTCATTGCTTTTCCTTCTTTATTACGTTATAAAAGACTTACACTTCTCTTTAGTGACTTCGTCGAAAGGCGAGAATAACCCAGCGAAGCGTGGCCACCGGCCAGGATTAATAAGTTTTCAAAGAAGGTAGCCATTTCAAAATATTAATAATAATAATAATAGTAATAATAATAATAGCAATGATAATAATAATAATAATAATAATAATAATAATAATAATAATGGTCCAAGGACTTGGATGTCACTCTACAGAAGCTAGTAGGCAGCAAAGCTAAAGGTGTGCTTAAGAAGATGCAGAAGGCGTGTCTCTCAGAAACTCTAAATATTGCGCGCACTTTTAAAGTGGTAATTTAAGAAGGACAATCTAATGTATATATATATATCTTTATATTATCGGTTTTGATAGGTTTTATAACGATGATGTTAGTTTTTAGTCATAATGTTAGATTTTGCTTCTATTTTATTCAGCGATTAGCTCATGGGCTACGCTGCGGCGCCTCATGTTGCTTTTATTATATATGATATGCAGACGTTTTTACCGCATCCTAATAATAATAGTCCTATCGGACTAAGTTCTTCCAATGACGCCAGTTTTAAGCATAGGTTTTAAACATTTATCTCCATTTTAGGATCTATGGGTACACCATTTCAGAGCTCTTAGGTTTATTTGTGTCTGGGGCACATCACTAAGATTTATATTTGAATGTCTAGTGGCTCGATTAAAAATTTCTGAATTTTTTTTTTTTTTTTAGTAAAAGGAAGCCATTTTAGATTATTGAATAATACGACGGATGGTATAAGTCTTTCAGCGACGAGTATAATGAGTATAATGCGTCACACTCTTTTTTGAAGGTTTAAAATACCTCGAAGATGTTCGACATTGCAGCTATCCATAGTTAGTATATACTAAAACAGTAGATAGCGTCGAAGGCGCGCTCTGATTGGCTAGTCAAACTCCGAATATCCTTTGCTATTTACCTCCGAGCAACTCGTGAAAAAATGGCGTCTCGGTTTGCATCCGAGACAAGCGAAGAAATCACTCAAATTAACGATGAAGCAGTCCCTTAAAACACAAAGAAAGCGACGAAATTTGGTTTGGCCGTGTTTAAAGGTAGTGGTTTAAGTTTTTAACCCGGAGTTTATCGATAAAAACCAATGAGAAAGGTTTTGCTTACAAATGCAAATTAATCTTGCGTAACCTCACTAGCTTGAAAATCAAAGTTGAATGAAATGTATGAATTAAAATCAATTTTTGGTGGTGTTTATTATCTCACTGTTTTAGTATATACCAAAACAAATATTCACCTCAGTTTCGGTTGTTAGCGGTGGATATTTACCGAGCCGCGAAGCGGCGAGGTAAATATCCACCACTAACCACCTCCACTTCGGTGAATATTTGTTAATTAATCGAGGGGAATGGTTATGAAAGCCGACGAACTTCAAAGGGACGGCCTATTGTTTAGAAACAACTGTGTTTGGAATGTGCAGGGTCAATGTCACGTGACTAGTGAAAAATCATAACAATAACATGCGCCTTTTAAGTTCGCCGGCCTTCATAACCGTTCCCCTCGATTAACTATGAGCTATCCCATATCATGCTCCCATACAGGAGGGTGGGCTTTATAACACCATTGTACTAGGTTTCCCTTTGACGTTGCTTAAGAAACGGGTTAATATGATTCAAGAGACCGATGCGTTTGGAAAGTTTCTTGCATAATTCATCAATGTGCGATTTGTAGTTCATTTGACTATCTATAACTATTCCTAAAATCTTATGAGAAGAAACTTGTTCTATAACAGAGTAATCAATCTTGACATCTAAGCGTAGGGGTGTGTCTTCATCCAGCTTAGCAGGAATGCGCTTTCCGTGCACTAAAAGGGACTTGGTTATTTTCTTTTTGATGAAAATTTTGTTGCAAGACGTCCATTTTTGAACCGCATCAAGACTGGAATTTAAAAGTTGGGTCATCGAGCATAGTTCCGAGAAATGCGCACTTGCGGTTATTGTAGTGTCGTCCGCGTAAATATCCACAGTTGAATTTGTTAGATGTAATGGAATGTCATAACAAATAACAAAAACAGTGCGGGGCCTAAGACACTTCCTTGCGGTACCCCCTGCTTGATAAGTAGAGAGTCTGATCTTTGACCATCAATACTAAAAAACTGTTGGCGACCAGAAAGATATGATTCAAACCATGACAGCGAAGGATCACTCACTCTATACAGGCGCAGTTTCGTAAGAAGCAATTGATGATCAACAAAGTCAAACGCTTTTCTAAAGTCTAAAAAAACCATACCAGAAAGTTTGTCTTCATCTACATTGAAGAGGATTTGGTCAGTTAAACTGCTCAAAGCGGACTCGGTGGAGTGCCCGGCGCGAAAAGCTGATTGCACTTTACACAGTCAGCCAGTTTTCACAAGGTAATCCATAAAGGAGGCAGCAAGATGCCTTTAACAGACTTCAGAAAATTTGGAGAGCACGGAGATCGGTCTAAAATTGTCCCGACAGTTTTGGGCGCCGTCTTTAAAGAGAGGTGTGACGCGCACCAGTTTCCATTTAGTTGGAAAACAGCCACTCAGTGTAGAGAAATTAATCAACCTCGTCAATGGCTAAACAAAAACGGGTGAGACCAGCTTTAGAACTCTTGACACTAATTTCATCCGCTCCAGTAGCCTTCGATGATGACGAGTTATCAATAAATTTCTGAGTCTCCTATACTGTTATGAGAGGAATATTGAACTGAGTGACGAATATTAACTATTAAAATATTAACTATTAAAACTATTGATACTAACTATTCAAATCAAATATTGGAATATTTTCAAACTGTCACTAAGGCGAAAATCAGTGAGCATGACCATACAATAAGAATATGTGGAAACCTGAAGACTGGTTTACCAGTTTTAAGATCCTTAAGATATTCAATTGTTTCGAGGTAAGCAGCGAAAACGGGAAGAACAGCGAGATACAAAAGACGTTTAAAGCGTCTGCCTGTTAATACTGAGTTACTCTTCTGACGGTTGACGGTAAAAAATTACCCTTTTTGGCGGTTGGCAGTTAAATTTCAGGCACTTTGACGGCTGACGGTTAAAACCCAGTCAGACCCTCTTGTTTGGGAGCAAAAAGCAAACCCCCTGACACCTTTTGTTCCTATGATTAATGTAAACCTGATAATCCAGCCCTAATGGCCTTATACGTGAATTGCATGCTGTTATGGTTTATCCCAAACGTCCACAGAAATAAAATCAAAAGTGCTTTGTTTATCGGGAAATATTTTCCGACCAGACTTTTTTCAGTACGAGAACATGATGCTATAACTCTTTCAGGACTCAATGTTTATTTCTTAAAACGGCAATGACTTTTACATCGGTAAAACAAAGTACCACTGAAGTCTTAAATATGGGAACGATCTTTTTCTTTCCTTCAATTATTCCCCTTATCGTTATTCATTCATTCTGTTCTGGACATCATTCGTGTATTCATTCATTTATGTATTATTGTCTTTTTCTTAGTGTTGAAGATAGTGTAGCTTTTTTGTGGTCGATATCACATACAGACAAAAAAATTTTCGAAGATAGGACAAGGTGTGCGACTTGTGGGTTGGGATATAAATACATAAATAATGTATAATAGTCTTCATTTTATCATGTGATAAATTTGACACATAACTAAAACTTTCTACGCCTACGACGGCGCTGAAACCTGTGAACTTGTCGGAAACTTCCTCCTCCCCCAGCTACAGAATCTTAACATAAACGTTGGACTATACCGGGACGACGGACTTGCCACCACTGTCGCCACACCTAGAGACACTGAAAACATCGAGAAAGAGATATGCCGCATCTTTAACGCCAACGGACTCCGCATCACCATAGAAGCCAACAAAAAACTAATCAACTTCCTAGACGTCACATTTAACCTCAGCCAAAACACCTACCGACCATACGCAAAGCCTAACACCACACTGCAATACGTCCACCACGAGAGAAACCACCCACCAATCACCACAAAAACATCCCCGCCGGTATCAACAGACGCTTATCATCTCTCTCATCCGACAAAGCCTCCTTCGACCAAGCAGCTCCCGCCTACCAGAAAGCACTAGACGACAGTGGATACAGCTACACGCTTCACTATAAACCAAAGCACACGAAAAGACGCAAGAACCGTCTACGCAACAACATCCTCTGGTACAATCCACCTTTCAGCAGGAACACCAGCACTAACATTGGGCATAAATTCCTCGCACTGATAGATAAACTCTTCCCTTAAGACCATAAGCTTCGCATAATCTTCAATAGAAACACAATCAAGATCGATCTCAGTTACAGCTGCATGAACAATACAAAACAAATCATTGACAACCACAACAAAAGAATCCTGACTTCCCACATAAAGACTAATGCTGCCGACACTACCGCCAACAATAACACGAAATGCAACTGCTGACTGAAAAACACATGCGCGCTAGACGGAAACTGCCTCCAACAATCTGTTATCTACCAAGCTACCGTTACACGTAAAGACAACAACTCGACGGATTCATACATCAGACTCTTTGCAAAGGACTTCACGACGCGCAACAACAATCACACCTCCTGCTGCCAACCCAACCTATCTACCCTCAACAAGCTTAACGAACTCGTCTCTTCCTGCCGACACAGAAACAAAGTCCTCCTACGGAACAGCTGACTTGACACTTTTCGCACCAAATCAATTACGTTAATTAATATATATATATATATATATAGGAAGTCTGCAAGTCGATTTTCGCGTGGAACAGTGCTCAATACGTTGAAGCAGAGCAGAATAAATATTGTGAGAGGAAAAAAGTAGTAGTTACGTCCTTTTTTCCTCTCACAATACATATATATAACTTTGAATATGTACATGAATCACTAAGTAAAATATGACAAAAATGATATAAAGGATACTTTTGTTTCATTACGAAAACAGATTAACTAATTTTTTAATTGTAGCATTTTCAAATCATTTCGTTCATTCTGTGTTCTATATATTGAGAGATTTTACGCTGTTAACTACCGGCTTAATTTCCTTCATTCGTGTTATATATATTGAGAGATTTTACGCCGTTAACTAATGGTGTAATTTTGTTCGGTCGGTGTTATATATATTGGGAGAAATTAAGCTCTTAACTAATGGCATAATTTCGTTCATTCGCTGTTATATATATTGAGAGAATTTAAGTCGTTAACTAACGGCGTAATTTCGTTCGGTCGGTGTTATATATATTGATATATGGGAGATTTTATGCCGTTAACTAAAGGCGTAATTTCGTTCATTCGGTATTATATATGTTTGGGGTTGTACAACTCGCTTAGCCAGATTAACCAGAGGTACTAGGACTCTGTGCTTTTTTAATTCTCCTCCAAAGGAGTTGACTTCTACTAAAGCCATGTTTCCTTTCTCTCTCTCTACTCTAGCGAGAAGTACCAACTTATTAAGTAGGACAAGCTTGGGTTAGCTGACCGTGAGAGTTTCTATAGTGTATCCGTTTATTTTGCTAACAGGGGTAAACTGGATGGCCCTCACCGAAGTACTACATACATACATAGCTTTATTTGTTAATGCAGGTTGGTAAATTGGCAGCCGGTGGCTGATGTGGACCTGCCTACGTAATTACAATATTAAACATACTAAGTTATAAAATACATATAAAGCTTGTCAAGGAATAATTACATAAAAGGCTGAGTGTGTTTATTACGTATGGATATAATAAATAAGTATAATCATAATATTAAACATACTAAGTTGCAAAATACATATATAGCTTGTAGATATATAATTACATAAAAAGCTGAGTGTGTTTATTACGTATGGATATAATAAATAAGTATAGTCATAATATTAAACATACTAAGTTGTAAAATACATATAAAGCTTGTCAATAAATAATTACATAAAAGACTGAGTGTGTTTATTACGTATGGATATAATAAATAAGTATAATCATAATACTAAACATACTAAGTTGTAAAATACATATAAAGCTTGTCAATAAATAATTACATAAAAGACTGAGTGTGTTTATTACGTATGGACATAATAAATAGGTATAATCATAATATTAAACCTACTAAGTTATAAAATACATATAAAGCTTGTCAATGAGTAATTACATAAAAGGCTGAGTGTGTCTATTACGTATGGATATAATAAATAAGTATAATCATAATATTAAACCTACTAAGTCATAAAATACATATAAAGCTTGTCAATGAATAATTATATAAGACTGAGTGTGTTTATTACGTATGGATACAATAAATAAGTATAATCATAATATTAAACATACTAAGTCATAAAATACATATAAAGCTTGTCAATGAATAATTACATAAAAGGCTGAGTGTGTCTATCGCGTATGGATATAATAAATAAGTATAACTATAATATTAAACCTACTAAGTTATAAAATACATATAAAGCTTGTCGGTGAATAATTATCTAAAAGTCTGAGTACGTCTATTACGTATGGATATAGTAAATGAGTAGGGAATAAGAAACAATCAATAATAATAAAATTCCTCGTTCTTGTTTCTGCTCAAACACGATTCTTTTGCAAAGCTTTTTTGATCTTTTGTTTGAAGCTTGCATGGCTGTCTAAAATTTTATATGACTCTGGTAGGATATTCCAGGTAATAGGCCCTCTAAAGGATAAAGATGTTCTTCTTATGGAGTAATTGTACTTTGGAACATTAAATCCCTCCGCCCTTCTTAGATAATACCGCTGCGGCTCGGTTTTATGGAATACTCGAAGATAGATTTTGGTGCTAAACCATAATAAACTGAGTAACTTAGTGAAGTTAACTTAAGTTTGTAAACGTTCATTAAGGGCTGCCAGCGAATGTGTTTTAAAGTTTCCAAGTTAACATCCACTAGGCTGTATATCATTTTTGCAGCTCTTAAGCGGATCCGTTGAACATTATGTAGCAATGCAGGGGAGCAGGTTCCCCAGACCACTATACCGTATGTGGCACTTGGGACAATGCTTCGAAAATAAATGGCTTCCAAGACCTTCTTGGGTATTACCCTCAACCGTTTTAGATATTTAACTTTTTGACTAAAGGTCTTACAGACGGCTGTGATCCAAGACCGCCAGGATACTTTAGAATCAATGACTACCCCTAGGCAGGCAGGTACTTTTGTAAACATAACTTAGGATCCTATTACCAAAGGAGACAGGTTTCAGGGGACCAACAGGGCTATTTCTGTTAATTACCATGACTTCTGATTTCCCACTGTGAATAAATAGCTTATTATTTCTACAACAGTTGTATACATCCCCCAGTATTCGATTTAGACCATCGCACACTGCATCCACTGAGGGGCCTATGTAAAATAGTGTTGTGTCATCTGCGTACATATCTATTTCCCCTTCCTTCCTTAATCTGGTCTGGTAGGTCGTTTACTGATAGAAAGAGAATAGTCTTGGGCCCAGAAGAGATCCCTGTGGGATCCCACAATTTACTGCCTTAAGTTCCGATTTGCATCCATTGACAACAGCAAATTGTTTTCGGTCTTTAAGATAGTCTCTTATCTACTTAAGGGCAGAGCCACTGATGCCCAAGGCTTGAGGCCTTAGATCGAATATTGGGTGTGACACACAATCAAATGCTTTTTTATAGTCTATGAACACGACACCCACTACATTCCTATCATCAAGCGCGATTTTCAACTTCTCCGTCAGGTATGTCCACAGTCCTTCAGTAGATTTTCCTTTAATAAGTCCCCACTGATTTTCCTTGCAAAGGCCACATTCGTTGGTAAAGCTATCGATATTTCGGCATGCAGTTGCCTCCAATATATTGCTTGGAATGCTTAGCATCTGAAGTGGTCTGTAGTTGCTTTTATCAGCAGAGTCGCCTTTCTTAAAAACAGTTTGAACCCGTGATATCTTCCATGAGGAAGGTATCCGTGACTGTTCAAGGCTAAATTTAAATAGTGGCGGGAGATCTGTGAAAATGGATGATTCTTCACATTATTTGAGGTCTCTAGGAGAAACGCAATCGGGGCCTGTTGCCTTTCTTCGGTTTATAGTTGACATGTCCTCGAGGATCATGGGGTAGTGCAGAATAAAGTCAGAGCATGTGGGGGAAATCCTGTAAACATGATGCATCTCTGAGTGATATTGAGTTGGTTGAGGGTTAGACGTTAGGTTTTCTCCAATGGTTGAGAAGTAATCATTCATGAGAGTGGCTTTCACACTGTCCATTAAAACAATGTTGCTTTGATCATCTTTAATAGGGCCAATGGTATTTTGTTCACATTCCTGTCTCTTGACTTTCTTAACAAGATTCCCATTGGGAAGCGCTCCATTGAAAGCGCCCCATGACAGACCATGGGGCGCTTTCCATATCTTGCTGAAGTGCTTTTATGTCCACATGTTTATAATTCCTGGTAGTGATTATCTTAGGTGGAGCTTTATCTCTCTTGAACTTAACCACTGCAAAAAACTAAGCAGTGATCCGACAGACCTGTGTCAAAGGCACCGGAGTTTACAATATTTGAGGTATTACTGGTTATGACCAGGTCAATCAGAGTGCTTGAGGAGCTGTTTATTCAAGTAGATTGTGCAATGACATTATGAAGATCAAAAGTTGAAAGTACTCTGAGGAGGCGTCTCCCCTCAGAGTTCAGTTCCGAGTCTCTTTTGGACAGTAAGTCAGCACTGAAGTCCCCCATGAGCAGGATGTTTTTTCTTTTCGTCCAGATTCTCTCTAGTGTGGTGTAAAGAATTTCATAGAATTTCGAGTAGTCAGGAGGTCTGTAGATACATCCAAAAATGAATTGTTATGAATTACAGGTTATATCAATCCAGACAGCTTCAACGTCAGTGAGAAGGACGGCTCTTGCATAGTAGCTAAGGTTGTTTGAGTAATATATCATGCATCCGCCACAACTCGTATGCGTTCTGTCGAGCCTAGCAATTTTATAACCATCGACAGATATTTCGCTTGAATTGATGTCACCTTTTAAGTGGGTTTCGGTGATGGCTAAGACATCCAGCTTGCTATCCAGGAGTAGCAGTCTTATCTCGCCGATCTTATTAAGAATTCCTCTTACATTCGGGTGTGCTATCTTTAGGCCTTTATAGTCAGTTTTAGCCTTGAGTTCTTTGTAGAGGCTGCTGTTACCGATGTCAGAGCTTTCCTCTACTAATTCCACGTTTGTGAGTCTTATATCGTTACAGATAGGACAAGACTAGTCGAAATGTTCAGTGATCTGCATTTTTCTGTAGACCCCTGGAGTTACACGGCCGCACTTGATATGGCACCATTTGTGGCAGTCGTCACAGCTTATGGCTCGGTGGTTTCGAAGTACTTTTTTCTTACAAACAGGGCAACAATTGGTCTCTTTGCCAGAACCTGGGCAAGGATTTAGTTCGATATCTCCGCCGGTGACAAGTCTAGTTATATTTAAGCTTGCATCGGAGTTCGCATAATATGATATGCGAACGGCATGCGGTTTTAACTGTAAACCCTGCGAAGGCATTACAGGCCAGTTCTTGTAGACTGAGAGAACATTCCATTGGGTTTTTGTGTGGTAAAAAGTGTTTTGGAAGCATACTACAACAAGAAAGCTAAGTAAAATGGCGGACGACAGAATTCTACGTCTGGCCGTTGCTTGAGCCCGCGATCCGCTCGGCGAGCGCCCAGGAAAGCAATTAAACGCTAACAGTCGAGCTACGCACAAGGATTGCGCACGCAAAAAGGAACTTCAGTATGGGTAAAACTCAAGGTCAGCTTTACCAACGCAAACACGACCACCTATAAAACTAATTATTCTCAACCATAACAAGCGATTAAAATATCTAGCACGGTACTAAGGAAATCCGTGAACCTAGTTCAAGTACACAGTAAAAATAAAAGATCAAAACTATAAATCTACCAAAACAACACGTAGGCGCAAAAGGCAAGGCTTAACAAACAAAAAGGTTAACTGGAAAAGTCTCAAAATAACAACTTCCAATTTACCTCACAACATATATATTGAGAGATTTTAAGCCGTTAGCTAATGGCGTAATTTCGTTCAGTCGACATTATGTTTATTAAGAGATTTTACGCCGTTAAGTGACGGCGTAAAATCGTTCATTCGGTGTTATATCTATTGCGAGATTTTACGCCGTTGACTAATGGCGTAAATTTGTTTAGTCGGTGTTATGTTTATTGAGAGATTTTACGCCGTATAATTAACGGCTTCATTTCGTTCATTCGGTGTTATATCTATTGCGAGATTATATGCCGTTAACTAACAGCGTAATTTCGTTCAATCGGTGTTATATAAATTGGGAGACTTTACGCCGTTAACCGTGAACGGCGTAATTTTTTTTTAAGTCGGTGTTATATATATTGGGAGAATTTATGCCGTTAAACTAACGGCGTAGTTTCGTTCAATCGGTGTTATATAAATTGGGAGACTTTACGCCGTTAACCGTGAACGGCGTAATTTTTTTTTAAGTCGGTGTTATATATATTGGGAGATTTTACGCCGTTAACTAACGGCACAATTTCGTTCAGTCTGTTATATGTATTGCGAGATTTTACGCCGTTAACTAACGGCGTAATTTCGTTCATTCGGTGTTATATCTATTGCGAGATTTTACGCTGTTAACTAGCGGCTTAATTTCGTTCAGTAGGTGTTATATATATTGGGAGATTTTATGCCGTTAACGAACGGCGTAGTTTCGTTCAGTCGGTGTTATATGTATTGGGAGATTTTACGCCGTTAACTAACGGCGTAATTTTTTTTCAGTCGGTGTTATATATATTGGGAGATTTTACGCCGTTAACTAACGTCGTAATTTCGTTCATTCGGTGTTATATATATTGGGAGATTTTACGCCGTAATATTTTTTAGTCGGTGTTATATATATTGGGAGATTTTACGCCGTTAACTAACGGCGTAATTTTCTTCAACAGGTAGTTTATATAATGGTAGATTTTACGCCGTTAACTAATGGCGTAAAATCGTACAACAAGGACATATATACCTATATATATTTATTATTATTAAAAACTGGATCATTGGATAATGCAATTCAAGACTTTTTATTGGCTTAGCCATTATGGTATATGAGGCAATATACCATAATCTACAAATATGGTAAGCGTACGCATCAGCTTAAAATTAAAAGGAGCTAATAAAATTTAATATTTTAATTTATTGTTTTTAATAAAACAATTATTCCACTCACGCTTGTTGGATATGAGATGATTATAGCCGACTCGGCGCTACGCGTCTCGTTGGCTATCTATCATCTCATATCCAACGCGCGCTTGTGGAATAATTGTTAATTATTATTAAAACAATTTTAGTTGCTATTTAATCTATGGTATAGTCATACCGACCGCGATAGTGGCGTTAAATCTCACAATATACAGACCGTGATAGTCGCATGTTATGTCATCATATATATTCCCTCATGCACCGCTTAAAAAGCGCCGAGTAAAGGGCACGACAGCTCCTCAGATAAATATTAAAATCGCTGACGCGATGCGCGATCGCAATTATCATCGTTGGAAAGCACAGAAATCAAACTCTACATACCACTGGGGAAATGTAATATAGAAGGCTGCGAAATTTTGTGAATCGCGAAATTAAGTCCTCACTTGTCAAGGGAACATTCCAAAGCTCAGCGGCTAACCTCTTCAACAAGCTGTCTGCACATTTAAGACTTTGTTCAGAAAGAATGCTCTCGCATTTTAAGAACTAAAGTTTCGATTCGCATTAGTAGTGATTAGAGACTAGAATATACTTATTGTACATGAATTTTATCCAATTGATTTGTTTGTTTATAATGTTGGTTTATGATTAGCTAGTTAATTATTTTTGCCTTTTTTTTCTTTTTGTGCAGATGTGTAGCTACTCTGTAGATAAACTGCAATAAACCGTTATTATTATTATTATTATTATCATTATTATTATTATTATTATCATTATTATTATTATCATCATTATTATTATTATTAACTATTCTATCATTCAATGTCGTACGATTCCTGCCACCCTAACGAATGTTCATTTTCGAACTGTTATAATATTTCTTGTTTCGTTCTATTTTGCCTTATTTTTATCCCGGTTAGTTATTCTTTTCTCTTATGTATTTGGCTTTGGGTCAAAATTGTGATGGAGAAAATAATGCATAAAGTTCCTCTAAACTTAATGAAAAGCATCGTTGTTGAAAATATAAATGACATGTTTAAAACATACGTCGAAACATGGGCGGGAAGGAATAACATTATGCGTCTAGTCTTTAATTTAAGAAAGTCCTTTACTGATTAATTACTGTAGGAAAATATAATATCTTGGTTACTGTCATGAGAAAGTTTCATCCATGGATAAAAAGATATTATCTAGTTGAGATCTACAACGCAGGATGAACATGCTGACATTTCTTAAAGCTATTTAAAATTTTTGAGATGATATTGAGGTAAAAAAAAATCCTGTTTAAACAGAAAGCTTTCTACTTAAGATGCACCTGTGTAATGGCAATTATAAAACTGGAAGTTGCTCTGAAATTTTTCAATGAGTCGTATCAGTAGAGATAAATGAAGTGATAGTTGCTACAATATTGTTGAGTTACGCCACATCTTTCCTAACTGCGTGCAAATGTATCGGTGTCAAATTGCACTGTGTTAGATAATTGCGAATTATTGCTCCTCCTCTAATAAAGATAAATGTAGGCAAAACTAACGAGAGATACCCGATCAAAACGGAGACAGAACTTCTTTGTGTTATTGTTCTATAAAGAATAAATATATCTTTTTTCAAATATATATGGTTATACAAACCAGTAACTGAAAAACAAAGCGAACTAGGGAAACAAAACAAAATCCGCATTCTCGCCAACCCTGACTTCTACCCATCAAAAGATTGTCCAGGAAGAAGTAAATATCTCGTCAATGTTCTAAAAGCTCGGGCACGTGTGAAAAATTGTAAAAGAAGTCGAAATGATGAATCATCATGGTGGATGTGACAAGGAAAAGGAAGCATTCATCACTGGTTAGAGTAGAGCAGTTTTAATTAAAATTTTGTCTCCCAAAACTGTGTATTCCCGTTATGTCATATCACCTTATTCAGACATCAAACAGTCCCCGTACTTTTCCGCATTTGTTGTGTTTATAGTTTCCTTTCAGCTGAAACAGAAAAAAAGTTCCGAATTTTTATCTTGATATCCAACAAAAGATGAATTTTTTGAAATTCCCAGAGCATTTCACAACTCAACCCAAGCTTTGCACCTGCTCCATTTGTAACATGAGACAATAACCGCCTCATATATGTGACGTATCCTTCATTCGCATTTAAGGTGTTCTGTCAGTCCTGAAGCAATACTCATGGCGTGAAGCAATACTCAGTCATGGCGTGCAGACATGTTTTTGCATTCCTCCTTCTATTGACTATTTTCAGCGTTTTATTTAGCCAATTTACTTTAATTACACCCGAATTCGATCGCTCTACAGTCAGACTCTTCATTGGAAAGGAAATATCTGCTCCACCTACGTTCAACTGTAAGTCAAAACCTTCGAAATGCACACTTTGCGAATTGAATTTGAAGCTCCACGCGTTGTTGCGGTTCGTTAAGCTTGGCCAATTTTGTCTTTGTATACTTCTATCTGGCGATATTGCCGTCAATCCAGGACGTAATAATCTTCAACCTCCTGTAGGCTTCAGAGGTGTATCAGTCTGCCACTGGAACATCCAACGACTGACTGACACTAAATTGGAAGAACTATCGCTATTGCTCACCTCAAACAACAACAGTGCTGCTAAACTCGACGTCTTAATTCTCACTGAGAGGTTCGGATCAAGTAAAATTCCAGACAGCTATTACATGATACCCGGCTACACATTACACAGAAAAGATCGAATCGGGAAGAAAGGTGGCGGCATAATTGTGTATGTAAATGAGAAAGTTATGGCTTTACTTCGAAGAGATTTGGAACTGGATGATCTTGAAACTCTCTGGCTTCAAATTTGTCCTCATAAATCAAAGAGACCGATTTTGATATCTGGTGTTTACAGTCCACCTTCAGCCAACAAAGATTAGAATGAGAGCTTGGGTAAAAATATTGAAAATGCCCATCTCGAAAACAATGAATTGATTATTCTGGGAGACTTCAATTTGGATGATATTGATTTCAACTGTTATTCAAAACATTGTCTCGCAAAGGCACTGACCAGTCTTGGATTAACGCAGATGGTAAATGGGGCAAGAAGACCTGCCTCTGATGCGTGCTCAGACCATATTTATTCTAGTCATCCTGCTAGAATTAGAGAAGTATCCATAGGTATATCTGGACTTTCCGATCACCTTCCGGTCACCATCTTGAGGTGCTACAAAACCATGGATGCACAACGTAAACAACATTCCAAAATCAAATACAGAAATATCGACAAAATCAACAAAGAGTGCTTTCTGCGAGACCTAAGAGAAGCGCCTTGGGATATCTCCTTTGTTTTTGGAGATGCCGATGACATTGTTGAATCTTGGTACAAAATCTTTAAGGACATTCTTGACAATCACGCACCTTTAAAGTCCAAGAGTGTGAAGAAAATCAATCAGCCGAAATGGTTCACTAATGATCTATACAACGAAATAAATAAACGTGATAATCTTCTAAAGAGGGCCAGGAGAACACAAAATGAGCAAGATTGGTTTGCTTTTCAACTGGTTAAAAACAAAGTGACGAGGACACAAAGAAATGCGAAGGAACAGTACTTTAAAACTCAGTTCAGTAAAAATAAAAAATGTCCAGAGAAACTTTGGTCCTTAACTTTGGGACCTATCTAAAGATACAAAGAATAACGACGACTCCGTCCCTATTGCTGACGAAAACAACAACTTGATAAAGGATGACCATTCAATCGCTGAACGCTTTAACCGCTTCTTCATTGATTTATATAAACGTCTCATAAAGGCGACACCTGTACTTCATTATGATGCTCTTCCTGGTCCACCAGACAAATCTAACAGTCAAATTGAGAATTTTATTCCGCAAATAACTCCTAGTGAGGTTAACGATTATCTTCTAAGTATACCTACACACAAAGCCACGGGATTCGATGGGCTTGGTACCAGAGTTCTAAGGATTGCAGCTCCTGAAATATCATGCTCCATAGCTAAAATTATAAATCACTGTATTGAAACTTGTACATTTCCCTCACAATGGAAAATAACAAAGGTTAAACCTCTATTCAAGAATCAAGAAAACAGACAAGATATTCAAAACTATCGTCCTCTTAGTATTTTGACTATTCTTTCTAAAGTCTTTGAAAGACACATCTTCAATGCTGTGAACACCTACTTAACAGAAAATTCACTTTTATACCGCTTCCAATCAAGGTTCCGTAAAATCCATTCCACGGATACTGCTTTGTTGTTTCTTCTGGACCAAGTCCTTCTTGACCTTGATAAGAACAACGCCAGCGGCTTAGTTTTTGTGGACTATAGCAAGGCATTCGACTTGATCAATCATGACATTCTCCTGGTAAAGTTAAGATCATATGGATTTCCAGATAATGTTGTAAAGCTATTGCAGTGCTATCTACTCAATCGCAAACAATGTGTTACTGTAAATAACTCGACCTCGTCACAACTTATGCTAACCAATGGAGTTCCTCAAGGTAGCATATTAGGACCTCTACTGTTTTTAATTTTCGTCAACGATCTTCCCGAAGCTGTTGGATCGGACTCAACTATTCATGCTTACGAGGATGACACCACATTTAAAGCCAGAGCTAATATCGATAACGCACCTTTGGAATTGGAACGACGTCTTCGAGAATACATGGATAAATTAAGTAAATGGTCTAGCGAAAATGGGATGGTCCTAAACGCCCTTAAAACCAAAGCATTAATTATCACCGGAAAGAGGCTACATTCATCATTAGCTGATGGAAATCACCTGTCAGTGACCCTTGATGGGGCCGAAATAGAACAAGTAACTTCTTATAAATTGCTTGGTGTAACACTCGATCAAGATCTTACATTAAGTGACCACATTTCTAGCCTAAAGGCCAAGCTCTCTCAGTGTATTGGTTTATTGAAAAAGATGAAGAGATACCTTCCAATAAAGGAAAGACTCTTATACTATAACGCCTTGATTAAACCCGTCCTTATGTACGGGAGCATGGTTTGGAATATCTGTGACGCTAAAGAATTCCACTGTCCCCTAAGGTTACAGAAAAGGGCTGCCCGAGTAATTCTTGGAGTGGACTCTTATTCTAGAAGTGTTGTAAACTTTAGTAAACTAGGCTGGTTGCCTTTTTTTGATGAAATCAAATTAAATAAATGTACAACGATTTTTAAGAGCCTTAAAGGCGATGTTTCGATTTACATCAGAGACTTGCTCAAGACGAACAGTTCTGTACACAATAGATCTACTAGACATGGCAATTTAAATTTAGTGTGTCCCAAATACCTAAGAAATAACGATGGTGGCAAGGCATTCAGTGTTGACGCAGTTAAGTTATGGAACAGCCTTCCCCATGATATCAAAAATAAGCCTAGTGCAAAACTATTCAAAACAGCTGTGAAAAAGCATCTTATAAGCTCATATAAAAACCTGGACAACTTTGAAACAATATTAAGCAATAGTACATTATCTAATTTTAATTTTTTATAAATTAATTTTATCTTTCTCAGTATTTTTAATCAATCCTGCTATTTCTATTATAGAAGTTTGTAATTATTTATATATTTATTTATTTATCCGTTTTTTGTAATGTTGTATAATCTAGTTAGAGGGCCACAGGTTTGTCAGCTATACAGCTGTTAGTGTCCCCCTCTATAAATAAAGTCCTTACTTACTTACTTTCGAACGGTGACAGTCCAACGGTCACTATCATGCTGCTCCTTCCAGTTTGGCTGTTTTTTCCTTCTTTGTTAAAATTGACGCTTGCAATGCAAGGTAGCGCTCTTTGTCGAAATCCCGTAGGCCACGTTAGTTTTGAAAATTTCAGGCGCGATCCCTTCCATTACTTATGGGGTAAAAAACTTACATCCTCCATGGTGAAAAATGAGTTGGAACGCACTTTTCTTTGTGTTGGAGAACCAAAATTTCATTCGTTGAACGTGGCAGTGTATCCTGACTCAAAAGGTCCTTATTAGTGTGTGAATTGTTGGCTACCGACAAGTACAGAGCGACTAAAAACTTCATTGCAAATGATACCTTCCATCATTACAGACCGTGGGTGAGTATTTGGTAATTATACGGCCCAATATATAAGAAAAAATGGAATGTAAACTAAAAGAGATGTTTATTAATTTTTCAGTCTCCACGTGAAAGCTCTCCCTGCAAGAACGATGCTGTCTGTGTTTCTGAATATCTACTGAACTCGTATCACTGTGACTGTAGACCTGGATTCTGTGGGACACACTGCGAACAAGGAGGTATTTTGTATCTTAAAAATTCATAATTTTCTTTGTTGTGTATTGTAGAATTTGAAAAAAAAAAGTGTAAATGTACTGAGGTTAAACTATTATTTTTCATTATACCTGTTCAGTATACCTGTTTTCAGCTAATTGGAGGTAATGTCCAAATTTGATTCCGGTCCCACGTTGCTGCGCCTCGTTAGTCCACAACATTTTATTCACTGTAATGATGAATATCGTAGTCGTTAAGAGTACGCGCCACACTAAACCACAGTGGATTTGTTAATTAAACGAATGTCAGTCACTTCGCCATTTTTCCATCTTAAAGAATTCTCGTTAGCATTTGCCTCATACATCGGCTCTGCATACCCGCGTAGAGAAGGCCTACTCTGGGGCCTTAAGTCGCCGTAACTTTGGGCGACGTTGGGCGATTTAAGGCGATTTAAGGCGACTTAAGCGAAATTGGCAGAAAAAACATTGCGACTTTAGGCGATTTAAGGCGATTTAAGGCGACTTAATGCGACTAAAGATGACTTAAAGCGATTTTAATTGACTGAAGTGATAAATAATAAATAATATCTTTATTTATTATCCAGCTACACTTAGAGGAGTACAAATAACGCCATAGATGAGTACAAATATCACTCGGTATTTGCACTCGTCTATTGTAGAGTACCGGTTAAACAGGTTTTCTCGCATCGCGCAAGCGAAGAATTGAATACGGAAAAAAAAAAGTGGCGGACAATTTGAATCATATTTCCGACGACGAAGAGTCAGAATGGCTGGAAAATATAGATCCAAGTTTATTAGATGAATTGAACAAAGAAAAACAGCTTGACGACCAGAAAATGTCTTTTCTGTTTCTACTTTCTTCATTTTATGAAGAAAGTAGAAACAGCAACACAACGCTCCAATTCCGTTCCGCTTCGCATACTTCTGTCACGCACTCCTCGTAAAAAAATTCGAAAATGTGCGAACGAAATTCGCTCGCACTGAAATAACAGTTTGGCGTGTTGGATAATAAATAACTTATTAGACGTCTTTTTGTGTAGTATCGCTGAGTATTTTTACTCCTTATTTGTATTTTGACGAGCCTGTAGGGCGAGTCAAAATACGGCAGAACTCGTAAAAATACTCAGCGATACTACACCACAAAACGTCTAATAAGATATATTTATTACCTTTGGCGATAAGAATTACGGTAATATTACAGTAAAAAAAGTTCCAAATTTAAAAATTCAAATTCACAAATTTAAAACACAAGAAATTTATATACAATTAAGTTATGTCAAATCAAGTTAAGTTTAGCACCTCTAGGAAATAAACGATTGCTTGTGCCCAATAGTGCGTAATGCAGGTATTCTGATGTGCGCTTGGTTCGTCTTACAAGATCCGAGGTTATGGCCATGATCCCAAGCCTTGTCCTAAAAACAAATGAATAAAGGCTGATAGTTTCGAAAGAAACTGTTTGGGGCTGCGTCGGTGGGGGTAACGAAATAATTTGGATATATGAACAAAGTTGAAATGGTAAATTGGCCACCGTAACGATTACAAAAGCTGACGTTTCGAGCGTTAGCCCTTCGTCGGAGCGTTAGCCCTTCGCTCCGACGAAGGGCTAACGTCAGCTTTTGTAATCGTTACGGTGGCCAATTTACCATTTCAACTTTGTTCATATATCCAAATTATCTTGTCCTAAAAACGGTTACAAGATGCGCTTCAAATTCTAGGATACGTTTAGACGGCGACTTAAATTGACTTTCTCAGCAAAATTGGCAGAAAAACATTACGACTTTAGGCGATTTAAGTTGACTTTAAGTGACTTAAGGCGACTTAAGGCGACTTAAGGCAATTTAAGGTCCCAGAGTAGGCCTGAGAGATATAGTTAATGCGCTTGAAAAGTTTGGAGAGTACCCAAGGAGTCAGGGCGATGAATCTAAATCAAATAATTTATTTAACAAAAACAAGCTCTAACGAAACAAACCTATAGGATGGCCTAAACATAAACAAAAATTGATGATATTCTAGTCAAATTGTGCTCAGAAATCAAGATTTTGGATAAAAATTGTAGGAAGTGCTAGGCGATCCGATTTCAAAGTCAATAGGCCCATTTGTCGAGGCCAAATAACCACCTGCTAACTAAAAATTACCACGAAAAAAGGAAAGCGAAACTTACAAAGAAATATTTCGACACAAAATTTTTTATTAGGAAATGCTTAAATTGCTCTTTAGAAGCTAAAATATGTTAGAATTTCTTGCATGCGGGCGACCTGTACGAGAGATACACCATGGTTGAATCGTTGTTTACTATAGTTTTGTTTGCGTAGAGTTGTGTTGACAATTAAGAGAGCTGTAGAGCAAAATCTTCCGTTGAACAATACTTTTAGGAAATGTTGACATCAGGGAATGGTCGGCTGTGGCATAGAGTCAGAAAATTCGTTTCGAGTTTCGAATTGCGTGAAGAAGTCGTAGGGTTGTTCACTCGAGAACTCATTTAGACACTTTTACGGCATAAATGTTCATTGTTTCCCATCGAATATTCTTCGGCATACTTACATTTCTATTTGATATTTAAAAACAGTCTATTTCAATCGGACTGGATTGGAAATAAGCGGGAGTTTCGCAGTCAATCGCAGAGGAAATAGTTTTTGCTCAAATCACTACTTTGTTGACGTCATAACTGTGCAAATGGTAAATGAAGTACGTTCGCGCAATATTGAAATTAAGTACACGAATTCATTAGCCATATTTTCTTTAAACTTCATTTTCCCTCTAAAAATTTTCTATCGTATTTCAGAAAACAGAACCCACAATGCCATCAAATACTGCAATCCGAAGGCAAAAAGTGGCTATTACGTCATCGATCCAGATGGAGAGGGTGGAGTGAAACCCATCCAAGTCTACTGTGACATGACTGAGAAGGAAGGCCTTGGAGTCACAGTTGTCAGTCACGACAGTGAAAACAAAACATTGGTGGATGTGTTTGATGGCTATGGTAGTTATTCGCGCGATGTTACTTACTATGACACCAGTCTTCTCCTGCTAGCAAGCCTAACAACTTCGTCAGCTCATTTTGAACAGTTTATAGAGTACGTCTGCTATCATTCAGCGCTCCTTTTCAATGGTGACATGCGCGGCTGGTGGGTGTCACGTAACGAAGAAAATATGACTTATTGGGGTGCAGCTGACTCTGTTCCATTTAAATTTGCATGCGGGTTAAGCAACAACACATGTGCAGATGCAAGTTACGGCTGCAACTTCGATAAGAATGATTGGGAATGGCGAAATGACAGCGGTTTATTCACAGAAAAGTCCAAGCTTCCCGTGACGCAGTTGAGATTTGGAGATACCGGTGTCATTAAGGATTAAAATTAAAAAGGATATCACACGCTTGGAAAACTGAAATGTTACGAACTCATCTAAAACTCACAAAAATTGTATCTTAACCGTTTAAAAGATTACTTGAACATTATACTCTTTCTGTAGTGTAGGACCTCCATTGCCATTAGGCAGAATATGATACAAATGGAAATTTGATTGTAATGAACTGACAAGAATGAGAAACTGAATTCATAATGTGTGACTAAAAGTATTTGTAGAAAAAAACTATTACCAAATGCCATAGCCACAGTTGGAAAGCGAATGTTTCTTATTTAATTACAATTCAAATACAGAATCGAAACTTTTAATAGCTGCATTTCCAATACTAGTGAAATAACATTTATTTATGTTATCTCAGCCTTTTCAGTTTGAACAGCGGAGAAATATTTCTCGAGTTATTTTCCAAAGTTCACCTACCGAGACACCTCAACTAACTTTGTCATTTGAACCAATGCTTTTGTTCGAATCCCATTCAAAACTCAACTACTCAGATGAAGACAAAGAAACCAATATCATATATTGTCATATGATTCCGGCCACCTTTGTGAGGATATATTTTCGAACTTTTGTAATCGTTTTTTTTTTTTGTTTTATTATTTTATTTTATTTTGTGTGTGTGGGTGTGTGTGTGTGTATGTGTGTGTTTGTGTGTCTAGGTTAGTTATTCTATTCTTTTCTCTTCTGTATTTGGTCTTTTGAAAATTGTGATCGAGAAAAAGCTTAAGCATTAAGTCCGATAAAATTCATAAAAAATTTAGTTGCTAATATTATAAAGACATGCACATAACATAAGCACGATAACAAGCGCACTAATCATTTTTTAAAGAAATTTGGTTACACGTACTGGGAATGGAAAAAACAAAGCAAAACAAAGCAAAATCCGTATTCTCACCAGCCTTCGCTTCTACTCACCAAAAAAGTTTTCGGAAACCAGTAAATAGGCTGTTAAGGTTCAAAAGACTCGGGTACTTGTAAAAAAATTTAAAATACAGCTGAGAAGTTATCATGTTGGAGGAGGAAGATAACAGGAAAGTATTCATACTTCATAACACGAAGCAATTCATTTTGTCGCTCAGAACTGTGTTTTTATGTTCTATGATATCACTTGATTCAGATATTTAACGGTCGCCGCCCCTTGGTATTTCTTGTATCTATGTTGTCTTTGTTTTCTTGAATTAAGGTGAAAAACAATTCCTCCGAATTTTTTCTCGATACCCAGCAGACGGTAAATCTTTTGAAATACCCATAGCATTTGACAACTCAACCCAAGCGTTGCACCTGCTCCATGAGTATGAATAACCGCCTGTGGATGTATGTATTATGTTTTTCATTCGTCTTCAAGGTGTATACTTTCAGATAGTGTCAGTCCAAGGGTCA
This sequence comes from Stylophora pistillata, assembly GCF_964205215.1. Taxonomy (NCBI): domain Eukaryota; kingdom Metazoa; phylum Cnidaria; class Anthozoa; order Scleractinia; family Pocilloporidae; genus Stylophora; species Stylophora pistillata. Next base: position 10,154,853 of record NC_142529.1, read on the forward strand.
CTAACATGCAGCTCCTTCCAGTCTGGCTGTTTTTTCCTTCTTTGTTAGAATTGACGTTGGCAATGCAAGGTAAAGCTGTTTACCAAAATCCAACAAGCCATGTTAGTTTGGGAAATTTCAGGCGCGATCCCTTCCATTACTTATGGGTTGAAAAACTTACATCCGCCTTGTTGGAAAACGGGTTAGAATGCACTTTCCTCTGTGTCGGAGAACTAAAGTGTTATTCGTTGAACGTAGCAGCGTATCCTAATTCCAAAGGCCTTTATCTGTGTGAATTGTTATCTACCGACAAGTACAAAGCGACCGAAAAGTTCCTCGCAAATGACACCTTTCATCATCACGGACCGTTGGTGAGTATTTGATGATTGTACAAAACAAACTTAGAATAAAGTTGAAAGGGGATGTTTATTAATATTTCAGTCTCCTTGTGAGAGCACTCCTTGTAAGAACGGCGCTGTCTGTGTTCCTGAATATGTGCTGAACTCCTATCACTGTAACTGTAGACCTGGAACCTGGGGAACTCACTGCGAACGAGGAGGTATTTTCAAAATTCATCGTATACTTTGACGAGTACAATAGAATTTGCAAAAAATAGCTGCAGATATTAAAGTATACCTGTTTTCAGCCTTCTTTTAGAAACTAAACGAATGTCAATCACTTGGCCATTTTTCTAACTTATAAAATTCCCGATTAGAAATTGCTTTTATGCGTCAGCTATGCATTCCCGCATCGTGGTATGAAGTACTTGAAAAGGTTGGAGAGTACTGATGAAGCTAGAGTTCCCCTTGTCCTTGTCGCGCCTTGAAAAACTCTCACACATTAGTTTTCGTTCTCTCCAAACGTTCCATATGCTTTAAACCTCGATGAACGCACAACTGCCGTAGGAAGCAATGAATAAGTTGCCAGTTATCGAATACATGTGTTTGCAAAAATGTTTACGGGATCGCCCAGGAGCAAACATCGCAAGTTGCCAGAGGGAAATATGTGGCGTGAGGTTGTTTCGACGTCTAAATACACGATGTTTTGGAGAGAGGTCATCGCATTTCCGTCGCCCTTAAATTTTATCACAAATGAATCGTACTTTTTTGTGTGGTGGACCGAATAACTATGAATTAGACATAAATTTTTATATATCTATCAATAAACCTCTCACCTTGCCGATAGCTTATTCGAAAATTGACATCGCGTAAGGGTGTCGTACTGTTACAAAATCATGCTTTTGATAAACAAATTACGGCGGCTAAAAATTATACCTCCTCAAAGGAGAGAAGTGGTTGGCAGCGGAAATTGAAATTGTTTTACCGAACCGTTGCTCTTTGAAGGAATGAAATAAGCCCCGAGAAACACGAGGAGATCAGCAGGTCGAGCTCCACTTTGTTTTGGAGAAATCGAAATCTTGTCAGGAACAACAAGATCACGGGAAAAATTGAAGAAGTCTGAAGACATATTCAGTTGGACATCGCTCCTTAAAGCGACCCAGTTGTACCAAATCAAAGAAGCAAAGCAAGTATTCATAATAATAATAATAACAATTTTATTTAGAAATAATTTCCATAAAATCCTCTACAATACAAAATATTAACAGCGTGAAAAACGATCCAAAATAACTCACTTTTGGCTCACATCTACTCCTTTTTTTGTCAGAGTCTGGAAAACTATAAATAACGGAGTCAAATCTCAGCAGATTCAAAGTCTAATAATCTGATAAGTAAAAGCATATCTAAAATTAATATATACTAAAACAGTGGATAGCGTTGAAGGCGCGCTCTGATTGGCTAGTCAAACTCCGAATATCCTTTGCTATTTACTTCCGGGCAACTCGGGAAAAAATGGCGCCCCGGTTTGCATCCGTGACAAGCGAAGAAATCACTCAAATTAACGACGGTGGTGTATATTATCTCACTGTTTTAGTATATACTAAACAACTATTCACCTCAATGGAGGTGGTTAGCGTTGGATATTTACCTCGCCGCTTCGCGGCTCGGTAAATATCCACCACTAACCACCTCCACTTCGGTGAATAGTTGTTAACTATACAGAAAAGAGAAAGGTGAATGGCAAATCTAGAACCCTATCATAATAATAGTAATAATACGGTATTTATATAGCGCTATTTCTATCACTATTCAATAGCGCTGAATATTAGTGTTATAGATCACACCGATAAAATTTGTAGAACGTAAAAAATATCTAAAATATGAGTAAAAGAAACTAACCAATAAGGTAATCTCTAGTAATGAGGGTAGAAACTGTAACTTATAATGAAATTAACTAATTTACTGGCTAAGTGACCAGCTTATTAACTAATGAACTAATTTACTAACCAACTATCTAGCGATCAAGCTAACTACCTAAATAACTAGTTAACTCACTTAGCAATAGTCTAATTGTAAAATTTATCTTTCGGACAAATGTCATATTTTTCTTCAAGTCAAATACTGACAAATATGACAAACATCACATTTGAACCACATTTGGACCGCATTTGTCTGACGTCAAATCTGACTTTTCGCCCAGTGTTTATTACAATAATCATGCACAAGCGCACTACTGAATCTCCTGTTACCTAGAGTTAACTGCTTTGTAGCGCCCTTTTTGTATTTCGGAGCCAAGTAAAAGCTGGAAGTAAACTTTATGCAAGTTAAAGACTAGGTATACAGATAATGTTATTCTTAGGAACTCTCAATAAACCTAGCGTAAGGTAAACAGTTTATCGGTAAATTTTTTTACATATTTCATGGCTATTCACACGAAAATGTACGCTTCCCCCGTATGAACTTTACCTCAATCCGTTTTTATTTCAAGAGCGGCGAAAAAAGGGATGATCTCTCTCCAAAATCGAGTATTTGGACATCAAACAACCTTTCGCCATATATCTCCAGGCAACTTGCAAGTTTTTAGTGTTCAAAATCGACGAACACCAATAAGAGTTAATTTTCTTTATTCGCGAACACCAACAACACTCAAATAATACGTTAATAACTCTTTTGTCAAAGCCACGTGTTTACCATCAGGGGGAATTGCAAAATCCCCCTCAGAGACTTAAATGACAAAAGTTAATTCTATTGCCACACGCAGCAACTAAGTAATGTTGGCCATGGGGGTTACTACAATTCCATGGATTAGGTGAGCGGTACTACCTAATGAGCTATGAAGCCTCGATTTGAAAAGGAAGGAAAATTTCAGTGAGTTCTTAATTTCCTGTCCGGGAATAAGTACTTCATAACCGTGAGTGAAGTCGTCAATTAATCCGTGAGTGAAGTCGTTACGGGAAATTCTTAATACTGCAAGTCCGAGGTTTGAGATTTTCCTGTAATGACGGAACGCTCGAAGTTGGTAAGTTGTTTATTATATGGCTTAAAAACTGAGGAAACGAAACATTTAATCAGGCGGAAGTCGTTTATTTAATTCACATCCGTCGATGCATGCGATTACCTATTCACTCATCGACTCAAACCAAGAGGTAAAATTACCTAAACAATAAAGTACACACTATATCACTTATTCCGTCAAGAAAACAGAACCTCAGAACCTTCAAAAAACGTATTTCGGTCTAGTGGTGTTCCCAAATATATGAGGGGAAATTTGTCCGGTTTTTAAGGCAAAACGTCAAGTGCAATACATACAGGAAAGACAAAAGTTATTCAAATTATTTCAAACATCTCCGGTCCCTTGTGAAAGAAAAATAGAAGTACTTCATGGTTATGACATCACGCCCTAAACTGTTTGAACTATGGTGACATTTTTAGATAGCGTGTTGGCAGAGGTACATCGTAGTGACTGTTTGATATGCTTCCTTAGGGAGCGGAATACGAAGCTACATGGACTTCTGTGTGGCCCCAAACGAAGGAGGTTGTTCTCCTCCTGATGGGAGTTATCTCATCCTCACCAAAACGAAAGGCACAGCTTGTAATGCAACCGACCAGATGTTTCTACTCGACCAAAATGGAGTCATCTATCATATGTGCAGCAGGAAAGTAGTTTGTCCACAGGGTAACAGTTTTCTCCTTTTACTTTATTTAATTAGTTTTGTTGTTCAGTGTTGTTGGAATCATTCATGAACGGTATTTGATTCTTATTGCCTGTTTTCGTTGTTGTTGCTCTCTATTTCTCAAACTTCTCGTAAGTCATGTACAATCCGTTTTTTGAAACTCAAACTTTGTTATCTGTTTATTTTTTTCCTCCGTTTGTGGATAGACAATAACCCTACCAATAGAAAGAAACTTATTTTGAAGGATAAATGCAATCTGAGCGTTTCCAGGCATGTCAGGTATAGTGAAAATGTAAAGGCTGCAACACGATGACAATTTTGGCCACATGTTCATTCTATATTCATTCCTCTCCTCCTTTTTCTCTTGTGGTACTTCTTTGCATGTGTACAAGTTCTCTTTCGCTTCGACCATTTATCATATAAGGGGCAAAATTACTGAATTGTGATTGGTGAAGACAGAGGGCATTTTTTCTTAATTTTTGTAATTGCCCCGGAGCAAAATAACTTGAAAATGATTGGCTGAAAATCGCTTAGCAACGGCTGCCAAGGTAAAGAAATCTCTGTTTGTTTTGTAACAATGGCGTCCCGTTTTGCGCGAGATTAGTAAGAAAACATTTTGCCCCTTATATTGTAAACAAGTAATCCCATGGTTCCTTGTAAAATTAAGGATTAATATCACTTGTGTTTTCGGAAGTTGCAGAAATTGCCCTCGTCGCTGCGCGACTCGGGCAATTTCAGCAACTTCCGAAAACACGCGTGATATTAATCCTTAAATTTACTCGGCCCCATGCGATTACCTATACCTATTAACGCCCTGACTCACTTGCTAAAAGGTATGTTGCTGGAAGTTGCAAATTTCTCTCTAGAAAAATCTAAGTAGCCCCTCATTTTCATACCGACAGAACTGAAATCTCTATGGTTCTTTCCCTGCACAGGACAAAACATCTTTGTGTTGACGAGTTCCTTTTTGTGATTAATATCTCGCAAAAATGAAAGGATGGGATCTTCAAATTGTCTTTCTTTCTTCTATATTCAGTAAATTACATTCCTGCTCGTTGAGAGCAATGGTTTTTTTTTTCTTTATATATCGCTTACTTGGTCATTTCAGGTTGCCAGCTCATAATAATCTGAAGAATTTGAAGAGCAATTTCTGTGTTCATCCACACGGTGGGAGGCCAGAGGAGGGAAAGCTGTTGGAGTATTCGCCAGGGTGTGACATGAGAAGATTGAAGCTCGACTTCTTTGAACTTGGTAAGAAATTAACGCGAAGAAATAGGAAATGAACAACGTTTAAGAGCGCTTTGGAGTGTCGCAAAACCAAAGTAATCACAATGTCCTATCAGAGCAAAGGAGAATAGAACAAGGAGCCAATGGGAACGTGCGATAGGAATAGGCGTGAAAGGCCTAAAGTGCAGGAGAGTGCACATGACTAAGTCTGGATTTTAGTTTTACATCAGTCGATGATAGCACAGACAACCGGAAAATTCTGAATGGAGAACATTTTAATTTTTCCTTGCAGGTGTACCAACGCCCTGAATTCCAGTGCGGAGAAGTATTTATTCACTGACTTATTGGAAATAGTACTAGCACGAAAAATGACAATGCGGTAGACTAGATGTGAGATAATTAAAGCACGAGTTACTACGTTTGTATTCTCAGGAATAGTTGTTTCTCTGACAGCAAGAAGATAGCAAGTCCTAACCATCGTGAGAGAGAACCAAAAAACGACTGCGCCTGCGTCGCCTAGTGCGGCAGGAAATTGGGAATGACATCACAAAACCATCGCAACCTTACGTAAGATAGCGAAATGTTTCGAACCTTGGACAGCGCGGAGGATTTTTTCCGCGTTTACGTGTAGGTAAAAAGGCTCGGCTGGCCGAGAAACTTTGGTTGGAGAGGGGTCGATAATCTCTGTATACCAAATATTTTGCACATTCCACCTTTGGCATGCACACCAATCGTAGTTTTATTTCAAAAGAATTTGCGCCAAGAAATTAAAAAAAACATTTACTGCTACAAGGCCTACAATATCTTATTTATAAAGTGTGTAAAAATGGGTTTTTCAGAAAAAGAAAATCTTATCAAAAAAACCCAGCAGGAAAAATTAGCATCAATTTGTCATCATATTTGAGAAGAGTAATTTTTCAACACAGTAATTGTAACTTTTATATTTGAAAAAAAGGAAACAAAAAATTGATTCTCCGGCCACATCTCAGCCACCTCCCCTGAAAATTTGAAATAAAAAGAGCAAATTCTGAATATTTTGTCATACTTCACTCATGACTATGTCGGTCGTTAAAAATCAATTGGGAAACACTACTCCACCTTGCCAAAATAGTGCTAATACTCATTCATTCGGGGACATCTACTACGAACAAACTAATGGCGTAGTCATGGGTACCAAAATGGGACCCAGCCATACCAATCTTTTCGTATTATCGACCACCAACTTTCCATTGAATACAACGTCCTCAAACCTGATCTTTATGGTCACTACAATGACGACTGTATCGGTGCTACCTACTCTACCAGAAAACAGCTAACTTAATTTATAACCGGCGTCAATTCCTATCGCTTGGCTCTAAAATACAACTGGAAAAACCTGAGAAACTTCCGACACTTCTTTGGCTTCTTTTATATATCAAAGTTCAATTGAAGGCAACGGTCTATGCACTATAGCATAGGCCCACTAGGTATGTTATTGAGAGACACCCCCGTTAACTAAAACGACGATTTACTTGTCTGCACTTTAGACTGCACACAGCCCTAGAGAATACTCTTGTCATTCTTAACACAATGGCACGGCGTTTCGAATCGTTTCCTTTCTTTGAATGTGGTCGCAACTGTCTCCAGTATCTTTCGGATTTGATTTATGTCCCGTTTCTTCCCATTTGGATTTTGGGAGTTCAATTTTTTTCTCGATTTTCTCCCTCGCTTTTGTGCTTTTCGTCAAGGTCTTACTGTCACATGCTTTACTTTCTGTATCTGGGGATAAACTTCCCGATTCCGCCAGCAAAAGGTATTCTTCTCAGCTAAAATTTGCCGTTCGGTCGGATTTTGAAACTTTCTTTGGTGAAACCTTCAAAATGTACATGCAGACCACTCAAAAGTCCGTACATTCCCCGTAAGACCTAGTTTAGCCCTTGGCTGTGAAAAACATGGATCAGCCGCGTTTTAAAAATGTAATAACCGTTGTCTACCGAAACACCGTTTAAACTGCGTTTTTTCCATAAACAATGTCCAACGTAGACTTTGTTTAAAATCTTCGGAGGAAAAAATTTCAATGGAATTTAGTGAAGCGAAGTTATTTGTTTGATGTCTGTTATATTGGAGGATTTGCTTGCGAACAAACCTTGATTAATCTCCTTATTTTCTAAAGTTGGAAAAAGCTGCTGTGGAAATAGCAAATATGTTCCTTGAATTTATCTCTTCGGTTTCCCTTAGGGGTTGATCTGTTCCCACAGAAGGACCTCAAAAATTCCTGCTCGTACCTCTCAAGCATTCTTCGTCAAAAACATTTCTAAACATGTATTGCAAGAAAAGTTTGTTTAAGAAAAATACTTTGCTAAATGAGAACCAAGAAAATTACGTTTTCAACCTAGAAACATCCTCTTTTAAACTAGGACAGTGATTTTCAATCGAGAAAAGGAGCATACTTATCACAACAAACTGTTGCTGAAAGAATTAAATCAAAATGGTTTAAAGAGAAAATTGTAATACAAAAGACGTAGTTTACGGTGCTATTGCAAAGCAGCAGACTGTGTTGAGAAAGAAGAACAACACTTTCGAGCTAGAAGAGAGAAATTTTGAATTTTTGCATTTTTAATTTATAATTATTAAGAATAAAAAGTTTTATCATAAGGCAGCTACTGTTTCAAGCAATAGATCATTCCTTGAAAAAAAGTGAAAAAAACATTGCAGCAAGACATCAGTGCAACGATAAAAGCGAAGGAATGAAACCTTTATCCGTATTTCTCAGGAATTTTTGCAAACTAAACTAAACTTATTTTCTTCTCTGTTGAATGTCATGTGGTGTTGATAGGGATACGTTTTCTAGCTTTGCAAAAAGAATTCTTAACAGAGAGATTAAAGGAACTTCTTTATATCAAGAAGAGCCATGGCCCTTATTGCGAGAGAAAAACCCTTTTCCCATCGTCGTTTGAATTTAACCTGTAACTTTGCAAGAGTGAAGAGCTTTAAGCAGAAAGGAAACAAAAATTGATTTGATTTTAAGAGCCTCGAGAATTTTTTACTGAAAAAAAGATTTCAGATGAAAATTCTCGGAGCTCTTAAAACCAAATTAATTTCTGCTCTTTTGAAGATTAAAAGGAAAAAGAAAACTGACCAACGGGGCCGACGGCCCCCAGGAGTTGCTTAAACAACTTAGATAAACGACGGCGGGGCTACGGTCGTCGTTTAATTTGAATCAATAAATGTGCATCACCACTAGACCACAGAGACTTTTGGTAGGAGAGCGCGGCAAAAATACAATAGAAGTAGGTTGGCTCCCATTGTTCTTAGAAACAATATGTTATGCATAGGGATTGATGCTAGTTATTTTCATCCCCTGAGACTTTAAGTTCTATTGTGTTCACCTTGCATTCTTGCTTTCCTTTTTACGGGTTGCTTGAATTTCTTTGATGAAGAAAGGAACGAGAGAAAGTTTTCAAGTCCCTGTCTTTTTAAGTCAATAATAAGAATTTTCAAGTAAGAAATGTTTTTCAATCCCTATTTGAGCAGAGAAATTAGATGTTGAAATTTCATTCAAATGTTAGATGAAAAGTGGTAAAACTAGTGTCGATATCAAACAAGAAGTGAGTAACTTAATTAATTTTTCCGTGATTCTCTTCGAGAAAGCATGAAAGCTTCTGTGGTCTAGCGGTAGTGCACATTTAACAATTCAAATTAAACGGCGGCTGTATCCTCCAGTCGTCATTTAATTTAGTCGGTTAAAGCACATCGGAGGGGCTCGGGCCCGGTGGGTCAGTTTTCTTTTTTATTTTTAATCTTTGAAGAAGATTTTTCTTAATTAATTTTAGGATCTCCGAGAATTTTTTTGGGGAATTTTACGAGAAGAAATTCCCCGAAAAAATTCTCAGAGATCTTAAAATTAAAAATATCCTGATTAAACAAGAAAAAGGTAATTTACAACTTAAATAAACGCAAAAATAATGCAATGTAAAAAGATCTTCTGTCATCCTAAGAAATGTTGGTACTTGAAAACTAAGAAATTAATTGATGCTCGCCCTACATAATGAAGTCACAGCTTTTGCTTCGTGGTTCACGTCTTTTTTTCTTTTTTTCTTTTTTTTTTTCATAAATCAAGAGAAAGAGTGGCTACATGAGTACGAAATTCCATCCTTAAGAAATTAAATAACAGATTTTTAAAAAGCAAATTTTTTAATTAGACTTTTAATTGACTATTTTTCTTTATTCTGATAGGACATTTTCTTTTTATCCTCTTTCACTACGGAAAGTATTTTACTCAGGTAGCCATGCCTTCTCTTAACCTTTACCGAATTCTTGATGCTTCACGAAATTGCCCCTTCGCAAAAGATGTAAAATTTTCAACATCATTATGACTTTCAAAAACACCAGAAAAATCTCATTAGATCTATGATCAAGTGATCAGTTGTCAATTTTCTTGAGATCCAACTTTAGTGAAAACTAAGCAGTTCGCCATCAGGTTAAAAGGCAATCACTTAATAACTAGAGCTGAGAAATCCAGCTGGTAAACACATGTATACGACAGCTATTTTGTGGATTAGGAATATACCATTATCAAAACCGTTCTTGTCAAAACCTTTTGAAGGACAGTCATAAAAAAAAATTTATATTTTGGCTATTTATGCAACATCTGCCTCGTCAAAAATATGAAACGGATGGAAAATATCTGGCTTCTATTACACGAGGTAAAATGAATGAATGACTTCTGCTTCGTCTTAATTTGCTGTAGTATGCTTCCCTTGGTAACTGTTGCTGAGACATCAGAACCTTCATAGAAAGAGGGTAAATTAGGAAAAAGTCAACCCACATGGAACGCTTAATAAAAAGGCTATAGAAAAATATCGGGGATCTTTCCAAATTTTTTCTGAATCAAAAAAAAGTAGAACAAAGAAATCGTTTACTCGTAGATAAATACGGGACAACATGAGGCATAAAACGAATCCCTTTTCCTTACTAAGTGAACTAAAAGCTTTTGCTCCAGGGGTTTTCGTTTACCCTAAAACATTGTAGTTTGATAAACACATTATTTCGAACAGACGCTATACTGGAATGAAATCTCTTCCTTAGGTAAACAAACATCGCCAAATTCATCGCGAAAACTCTGTTTAGTTCAAAAGTAAAAATCACGTCCATTAAAAGCATATGCAAATTTCAATTATTTTTGATATGTACTTAATTTCCACCTCTATGGAATTTTCAGTCACACCTTTGAGTTTTAGTTGTCCCCTTTTTCATTCGCCTCGAAAAACTCTTCATAGTTAAGGAAAATAGATTGTTTGAATTGTACAAGTGTTTGGTTCTTCACAAAGTTTGTTGTTCGAAAATATTATTGGTTATAATAATTTTTGTTTTGTATCAATTTTTTTAATTTGAAGAGACAATGAAATTCCCGACTTATAATAGCTCCTTTTTCTCATAATACTTATCATTTTCACCGGAAATGTTTTAATGAGTTCTAACAGAAAAGTTGAGAATCCTCCTTCATGATGCAAAGCCTAGGTCTTTTAAGTGTTATTAACTGAAGAATGTATCCATCTATCTCATTAAAATATTACTCTCATTGAAAAAAAAATCGCCTTTTTTCAAATCACTTACCCCAACAAGTTTAATTGTTAAAGAAAACATCGTCCCTTTTGCTCTCAATTTTTTCCTGTTTTTGCCAATATGTACTACCATGAGAAACATAACGTCGTCTTTGATGAAAGACCTCTTTAAGCAAAGGTCAGAGATTAATAGCCCATTTCCGAATTACCCTTGGCCTCATTTTCAAAACGAGTCCTGGTGCTCATCCTTTCATATGATAATAAGTTTTCATTCACATGCAAATTAAACTCATTTTCACAATAGTTGAGTACCAGGCCTCGTTTTGAAAAAGAGGCCAAGGGTAATCCAGAAATGGGCTATTCTGAGCGCACGTGTCGTTCAAAAACAAAAACTATTGAGTTAATGGCGAAATTTCACAACGATGGTCCATAACCTTTTTGAACCATGCTTGCAGAAACAAATGTGGCAAGTATTTTGGTATTTTTCTAGGAAGAGAATGGCTCCGAAAATTCCACCCTTCAGAGACACCTATAGTGAGAGTTTGGGCCTTTTTTGTGTCAGAAAAAAGAGAGCAGTTATAAAACAGTAACCCTTGACGGCTGCTATATCACGAGATTTATGGAACATACCTTAAGCTGCCGCTTAGACAGGTTCTTCAGAGGCTTTTAGATGGACTTACATTCGGGAGAGCTTATAACCGGAATAAGAAAATAACTTTTTGCATTGACTGGTTTTCAAGTAAGTTGCAAAACATCAGCGTAAATCGTATTGATTTCAAAAAAAATTAGTATAGAATTAAAGACATTTTCAAAAATTAAGTATGAATTTAAAAGAAAGTATTAAACTAATTGTTCTGCAAAAATCTTTTCTAAATTTTCTATGTGAAATAATACAGATTTCCTTTCTCTCAAAACAGGACAAGAAAAGCTCGTGGAAGCTTCGAGGAAGGCTAATGATCGAATGTGTTTTTTGTTTACTGGTAGATGGGCCTATTACGAGGGGCTTATACCAGGGAAGGAGCCGGTAGGGGAGCTTAGAAGCGACGGTTTACAGTAAAAGTAAACAAAAAAGGGCATTTAATTTCGTTCTCTAAGAAATATCGAAAACTCATTAGCTATCTAACAAATTCCTTTTCCTCAACACAAGCATTCGAGGTTAGGTTTTAAAAACTTTCTTTAACTTTTTTTGGCCATGTATTCTTTGCTTGAAAATAATAGGTGTCTCAGGGTGAAACTGAAAATTTAAAAAAATGCATTTTTTCCCGTTTATTTCGAAAAAATTAATCGTGCAAGAGTAAATTATTTGTTTCTAGGATATCCTCGATGCTCCTTGGAAAGTTGTAAAGAACATCACATTCAATTTCGCGCAATTTTTTTTTTTTAAGCAGATACCTGCCTTTACCCGAACACTTACATTGCACGGCCTCGAAAAATCTTTTATATTTAAAGGATTTTAAATAACCACGGAGTTTGTTTCTCCGCGTCTATGAGCTTATTTCAGAT